>NC_141685.1:769503035-769750535 GCF_964263255.1 Lissotriton vulgaris | reverse complement strand
ATCCTCATCAATAGTCTAGCATTAGAATAGAATAGCGAGCCTCATCTCCCTGCGGGCAAAGGAGAACACAGAAAACGTGATCAATAAGCTTAGAAAAACCAAGAGAGGATAGAGCAAGAAACTATCCAAACAGATTCCTCAAGGAGGCTTGGCCTACTTGAGCATCAGCCCTGGAATCAGATTCTAGGCAGTAGTGCCTCGTAAAGGTATGAACTGATTTCCAGGTGGCAGCCTTGCAAATCTCTGGCATTGGGTCGTCATGTAAGAAAGCAACTGTGGCCGCTATCCCCCTAGTGGAATGCGCCTTAGGAGGCAAAGGTAAGGGCCTTTTCGCCAGCTGGTAAGCTAAGGTGATACAGGAAACAATCTCGAAATGGATCTCTTAGCGGCTGGGAAGCCTGTTCTCATGGCGCCATAATTGACAAATAACTGATCTGTCTTACTTATGCCCTTGGTACTTTCTAAGTAGAACGTAAGCACCCTCTAGAGGTCTAAGGAATGAAGCGACCGCTCCGCCTGGGTCGCTGGATTAGGGAAAAAAGATGGCAGGGAAATTGACTGATTGATATGAAAATCAGACACCACCTTAGGGAGAAAAGAAGAATGCGCCCTTAAGACTACTCTGTTATGGTGGAAAACAGTGTAAGGCTCATTGGTACACAGTTCTTGGATCTCGCTTACTCTGCGCGCTGATGTAATGGCTACCAGAAAAGCAGCCTTCCAAGACAAATGCTGCAAGGAAGATCTATGGCTTGGCTCAAAAGGTGGGCCCATCAATTTAGATAACACCAGGTTCAACTCCCACAGAGAAGGGTTTCGAACAGGGGGATACACTTTCTTCAAACCCTGCAAGAAGTCCTTGACCACCTGCATTTGGAAAAAGGAGGGCTGACTAGGCGACTTCCCGTACGCCGTAATGGCAGATAAATGCAATCTGATAGAAGCATACTTTAGACCAGATCTTGCTAAGTACAGAAGGTAAGGGAGAATGACACCCTCCTGCCCCTTCGTAGGATCAAGGTGATGTTCTCTACATCCAAGAAAAAACCTCTTCCACTTAAATGCGTACAACGCTCTTGTGGAAGGCCTTTTTGCTTCTTTCAAAATATGCATGCAATCAGGAGGCAGTTTCAAATGTCTGTATTGCAGAACCTCAGGAGCCATGCTGTCAAGTTCAGGGAGGGAAGGTTGGGATGAAGAATCCTCCCGCCCATCTTGGTCAGCAGGTCCGGCCTGCAAGGTAGTCTCCTGTGTGGAAGTACCGACAGATGAAGAAGGTCCGGGTACCACCACTGCTGTGGCCAGTCTGGAGCTATCAGGATCATGGTCATGCTGGATCTGAGTAGCTTGGACACCACCTTCGGGATCAGGGGCAGAGGAGGAAAGGCGTAGGCAAATGTCCCTGACCAGTCCATCAAAAGCGCATTCCCTCTTGTCCCTGGACGGTGGAATCTGGACGCGAAGGCGTGGCATTTTGTGTTTTTGTCTGCAAATAGGTCTATTTCCGGACGACCCCAACGATGGAAAAGGTCCACCACCACATCGTCGTGTAGCACCCAGTCTGGCTGATCTTTGAAGTGCCTGCTGAGTGCGTCTGCTTTGACATTTAGCTCTCCTGGAAGGTGCACTGCCACCCTGTTTGTTCAGGTAGAACATGGTTGTCGTGTTGTCTGTCTGGACCAGGACTGAATCGGACTAGATTGCAGGCAGGAAAGCTTTCAGAGCCAGATGGACTCCAGCAAATTGATGTGGTAGGACTGTTCGTTTGCCGACCACCGTCCTTGTATTTGAAGGCACCCCATGTGTACCCCCCAGCCTTGCAGAGACGCGTCTGTCACCACCGATTGCACTGGAAGTGGCTGGTGAAAAGGAACTCCCACCATCAGATTCCGTTGCTGAGTCCACCATGAGAGGGAGGATCCTGCCGCATGGGAGAGAGAGAGATCTGATCTTCCCAGCGACCTGTTGACTGATCCCACTGGTCCTCCAGAGTCTGCTGCAAAGGACGCATCCTCAGCCTGGCGTTGGGGATGAGAAAGATGCAGGACGCCATGGATCCTAGCAGGAATGCCACCCGCCGGACTGTCTGCTTCTGCACCTGGAGCAGAAGCCTGCACCTCTGCCGCATTGAAGACAGTGTCTCCTCCGAAGGATACACTCTTCCCACTCTTGTGCCCAGAACAGAGCCGAGGTAGTGGATGGTCTGGGTGGGATGCTGTACTGACTTCTCCATGTTGACATGAAGGCCGAGGTTGTGCAGCTGTTGCAGACAGGTCTGGAAGTCGTGTCTCACTTGCAGTGGGGATGGACCTTTTAACAGCCAGTCGTCTAGGTATGGATAGACTAAGAGACCTTTTTTGTGAAGAAAAGCTACCACCACTGCCATGCATTTGGTGAAGACTCGCGGAGCTGACTTGAGACCAAAGGGCAGGACCTTGTATTGATAATGTGTGGCCGACCACAAACCGCAGATACTTGCGATGACGTTTTGCAATGGAAATGTGGAAGTACGCATCTTGGAGGTCGACCGAACACATCCAATCCCCTACTTGCAGATGTGAACATGTTTGGTGAAGGGCCAACATGCAAAACTTCTCCTGGACTATGACCTTGTTCAGAAGGCGAAGGTCCAAAATCGGTCGACACTTGTCCTCCTGATCTTTTTTGGGGACAATAAAGTACCTGGAGTAAACTCCTCTTCCTCTGAGAGGGCGGAACCTCTTCTATCGCCTGTTTTTGAAGAGCTCTCACCTCTTTTAGAAGCAGCTTTAACTGATGAGGACAAGACTTTTTCGGTGGTATGTCCTTTGGAAGCGCACTGAAACATATCGCGTATCCATTGCGCAGTATATTCAGCACCCAGCGATCTCTTGTGATGCTGGCCCACTCTGGCAGATGTTGTGAAGCACTTCCTCCCACTGGAGTGGGCAACGGCGGCAGAGGAAGCCACTGCTCATGACTTTCCTCCCGCTCTCGCCGTGGTAGAGGACTGCTGTTGGTGGCCACCTCTACCTCGGTTAGACTTTCCTCCTCGAAACTGGGACTTCACTTGGTTCTTGTTCTGGGACCACTGAGTGGTTTGAACCCTCTGTTGAGGCCCCTTGCGCTGGTTGGATTTGTAGCTGCGCTTAAATTTCTTCTTTTTCTCGAACCAGACTGCCTTGACGGTGTCCAACTCAGTTTTCATCCTATTCATCTCATCTGCGTGCGTGCCGAAAAGAGAAGAGCCAGAGAACGGGAGGTTCAAGATTCTCTGCTGTGCATCTGGCTTTAGTCCTGTCAATCTTAACCAGGACGACCTCCTGGCGCATATGCCGTGTGCGTAAGAGTGCGCAGATAGCACTGCACAATCTGCCGCTGTGCTTATCATTTGACTAGCCACCAAAGATCCCTCCGTGACTAATTCGCCGAAATCCTTTTGGTCTTCCTTGGGAGCTTTGTTTTAAAACGCTCCACAGAGTCCCAGAGAGCTTTGTCATAACAGCCAAACAACGCAGCCGCCCTGGAGACCTTAAGGGATGCAGCAGCAGAAGTGCAGGCCCTGCGACCCCACGATTCCTGG
Organism: Lissotriton vulgaris; assembly: GCF_964263255.1. NCBI lineage: Eukaryota > Metazoa > Chordata > Amphibia > Caudata > Salamandridae > Lissotriton > Lissotriton vulgaris. Next base: position 769,746,973 of record NC_141685.1, on the reverse strand, counting down.
GACCTGCTCTCTTTGTCTGGCGGAACAGAAGAAGTGGCTGAAACAGCATGTGTCTTCTTTGCTGCCGCCACGATGACTGTGTATGCAGGAGGATCCGTCTTGATGAAGACTGGATCCGAGGTAGCCGGCTTATATTTCTTTAAGAGGCGAGCCGGCACCGCTTTGATGGTTGCTGGAGGTAAAGTGTCCATGACCGGGTCAAGGATCCCTGGAACAAATGGGAGTAATGGCCGAGATGCAGTCTTCTGATGGAGAGTCTCGAAATTCACTGTTGTCGTGACTTGTGGGACAGGCATCTCAATATTGAGCTTCTGAGCACCTCTCTGCAGAACCTCATGGTATCTGTTAATGTCATCTATGGGAGAGACCCTGGAAATCGGGCTGTCCGATAGTGTGGGGGAGTAATCCCTTCTGGAGGACCGGGTAGAGGAAGTCGAGGAAGTAGACGGTGTTCTACTTCGCCGGTGTGCACTGCGCCTCCTTTCCCTTGATCTGACTGCGCATTCTTCACGCCTCTGAGAACGAGATCTATAGGGACTTCTCTCAGGGGACCTCTCGTGCCTGGGAGAGCTCACTCTGTCCACTTCGCCCACCAGTCTCTGAAGAGGAGATATATGAACCAGACTGGCATACTCCTGCATTCGCCTTATTGCCCCAGTGTCCTGCCAATGACTTAAGGGAAGCTGCCATCTTGGAAACAACTGAACAGCAGCAGGGGCCTCCTTTAGCCTTGAAGGAGACTTGTGGACATGGTCATCAGCTACCGGAGTGGCCGACCTTAAAGAAGCCCTCCTGGAAGAGTGAGAGGAGGTATGGTGCGAGGCTGACTCAGTCACCAGGACCACCGATCCATCCCCAGACCTCACCGAGGGCTGTCTTGACGTCGAGCGTGCTCTCGACGTCGAACCTGCACGCAATCCAGACATGGATCAAGGCACCTGCTGTCTGTTCGACGTCGAACGTCGTCTCGACGTCGACCGGTGCCGATGAGAAGCAGATGACAGCAATGAGAAGCAAACAACGTAGGGTCTCGCTCTCGACGCCGAGCGTCGTCTAGACGACGGCGGAGCTGCGTCCAATCTCGACGCCGAAGGTCTGCGAGACGACAACGGAGAGCTCATCCTCTCGCCGAACGTCCCAGAGTTGACGACGGCGGAGGGGATAGCTGGGACAACAGAAGTGAGCCTGCCCTCGATGCCGAACGTCGTGCCGACGCCGGCAGAAGGTCTTCGCCCCTCGACGCCGAGTTGACGACGGCGGAGGGGTTTTGCTCCTCGACGCCGATCGTCGCCAGGTTGACGACGGCGGAGGGTTTCTGCTCCTCGACGTAGATAGTCGCTGGGTTGACTATGTCGGAGGAGTTTTGTCCCTAGACGCCGATCGACGCCGGGTTGACGACGGCGGAGGATCCTGAATCGACGTCTACGATGTACCTTTTTTCGACGGCGAGCCTACTGTCGAGGGTCTTTTCTTAGATAAATGACCCACCTGAAGATCTTTTCTCAGCGCCGAGCCAGACGCTGAAGCAGAAGGACGCGAGGACTTGCTTCTAGAAGGTGTTCTAGATCTCTTGGAGCCCTTCCTTACCGGAGACCTTACTCTAGATGATTTATCTGCCAGGCCATACAGGCAAATTCTTTCCCTGTCCTTTAATGTTCTTCTGGACAGGTTCTGGCAGTGAGGGCAGGTCTTAGGATCATGATCCTCAGGTAGACAAAGAATACAGACCTCACGAGAGTCTGTTTTGGCCTTCTTTTTACACAAGAAGGGCAAGACTCAAAAAGAGATGGCATTTTAGATTGCTAAAAATGCCCAAACCTATCAAAAGAGGACAGCTTCTTACTTCTACAGATGAAAAACATCGAAGTAAGGAATAAAAGTTGTAAAAAGTGAAGAGATTTTCTGACAAAAATCAGAAAAGAGTGGCGCTGTGTTGCCAGTATCCTTCCTGAAGGAGCCGGAAAAAACAACTGACCTAACTGTCACCCCTGAGGCATGATGGGAAGCTGGGGTCAGGAGTGCCTTAAAGGCACGGCGTCAGTTTATTGCTATGCAGCTACAGGTAAGGTTTTCAGTCTTTTTAGACTGTATTTGCAATGCAGCCTGGGAGCTTCCTATGATTTCAGTGATTTCTGAGAATTTCTACTGTTTTCTGAGCATTAAAACAGTTTCTAAACAAATTTTGTTGTTTCTCCTGTTTGTAATGCATGTTTTTTATGTATGGTGGAAATTCCTTGCAGAATGATTCAGCTCTGGTGTTTATTAGGCTACAATTGCTTATTTGCTTATTGTGTGTGTGTGTGTATGTGTATATATATATATATATATATATATATATATATATATATATATATATATATATATATATATATATATATATATATACATACATACACATACATATATATATATGTGGGGCACATATAATATAGTGTTTACGGGGTCCTGCGCATGGGCGGGAATATTCTAATGCTTATGACTTTGATGAGGGTCCCTTGGAAGAGAACTCTTAGATCTTCTAACTTTGCCGTATTGCCATATAAAGTTCATGAATGCGGACTCTTTTTATCCAACCCTCCCCTACCATAAGAGGAATAGAGAGAAAAAGATATAAAATTTTAGGGAGCATAGTCATCTTACATACATTGGCTCGACCTATCAGACAAATGGATGGTATCTATTCTTTTTAACTCTTCCGCAATAGACGCAGCCAACAGGACAAAGTTCACTTCGATAATTATATCCATTACAGGACTTATCCTGACCCCTAAATAGGTTGCCGAGTCCACATATCTCCCACTCCCATCTTGCCTTACTATATTGTTGGTACAGATAACCTGAGTTTTACTTTCGTTCAGAAGGTATCCTGAACAGCAACCAAATTCCGTAGCTATCTCTATGAGAGCAGTCATAGCCACAGCTGGACCTGTAGTAGTTATCGCCAGATCATCAGCATAAGCCAATAGCTTGGTCTCAAACCCTCTACACATTACTGGTTTAATATCCTCGCAGCTTAGTATCCTGCATATCACCGGATCAATATACAGAGCAAAAAAGATCCCTGAACAGGGGCAGCCCTGACGTGTCCCACGCAAGTTTAACATTTCTTCTGAACTGCATAGCTTTAACCGCTCTCCTTATCTTAGGGACAAAGCCCCTTCGTTCCAATATGCGCAACAAATATTTCCACGTTATGCGATCAAAGACCTTTTCCGTGTCCAAAAGGACCATTGCCATCCGTCCCCCCGCAGCAGCTTGCACATCAAATAACGTGATAGCTCGCCTGATGTGACCTGTTCCTCGACCTGGGATAAACCAATGCTGCTACGGGGAGACCAGACCGCGATGATCCCCCCTCTAACCTTTTGGCCAAGACCTTGGCATAGATCTTAGTATCAGCATTTATGAGGGATATTGGACGATACACACCAGGGCTTTCCTTGGGCTTAACTTGATCATGAAACACAACAACGTTAGTCTCTTTCGAGGAATCAGGAATGCCCTCAGTGCAAATTTTGCAGTTAAATAGATCCAGTAACATGGGGCTTTAATATCCTGTAGGCATTTATATAGTTCCAATGGAATGCCATCCGGATCTGCAGCTTTCCCTGACGCTAGACCCTGCAAGGCTTCCACTACTTCCTCCAATGATAGATCTTCATTCAGTGCCAGTCTATCCAGCTCACTCATTTTAGGACCTAAATCATCAGATGTTAGACTAGAAAGATCTGTACTGGCTTCGTCCTAGAGTTGGTAGAAATTCTTAAAGACATTATGGATATCATCTGGTTCTGAATACTCCTGATCCCCCTCACGAATGCTCTTTATTGCATTCCTGCTGCGTCCCGGTCTGATCCTAAGAGCTAATAGTTTGCCCGCCTGTTCCCCAGTCTTATACATCTTGCCCCTGTGCGTCTGATACTCATCGGCGGCTCTCTGAGCTACCAGTTTATTTAGCTCAGCTTTAATAACAAGGATCTTCTGTTGACTTCTAGTGGCCTCGCGCCCACCAACAATATCCCTCACATGCAATTCCTCAGCCTTTACCAGTTGACTCAGAAAGTTCTCATTCTGGGCCTGCGCCTCTTTACTCAGCCTGGCAGAGTAGCTGATAGTCTCCCCTCTCAAGGTTGCTTTAAATGAATCCCATGCCATATTTCGAGATGCACTTTACTGGTTCATATCAAAGAAGTTTTGAGCCCAAATCTTTAAATGTTCTGTAAATTTAGTGTCTGCTAGCAGTCTCCTCTCAAAGGTCCACCTTAGATATGGCCTGATTATAGTATCAGTATCATATTATAAGATTAGTGGACTGTGGTCGGAGATTACTTTCGGTAATTTTTATATTTTTTAAACTTTTTATTGAAACAAAAGAAAACCAGAGAAAGTGGTCTACATACTCGGACAGCAAGATTACGTGGCGCACAAGGGGTCACACAGGAAATGTAACATTCGGAAATTTTTTTTTTTCCTACTCTGCTTGCCTCCATTGCTGAAATAAAAAAAAAAGTAGTCCAACTTGGTATACTTCTTAGAGGGGCATGAAAAATACGTGAACCCCGGGTTATTAGGCTCTTTTCCCCCCCCACACATCCAGCAGCCCATGGGATTTAATAAGTGTAAGTAAGTAATTCTTTATTGTTTTAGGTTAATAAAAACCGTTACAAAAAGTGCAATAAAACAATCTCATAAGAAATTTAAAAGACCTTAAAAACAGAAGTTCATTGTTGATCGAGTAGTAAAGGCAAAAAACAGTAAAACCACGCGGGAAAAAATGTTCAAGGCACTTGGTCCTGTTCCGGGGTTCCACTTAGCCAAGTGCCTGGATTATTTGTTTCCGTTTCGCTAGTTTCAGATATTTCACTAGCTTCCCGTTTAGTGGCGGGAGACCAGGAACAAAACAAGCGAGGACAGCTTGTCTGCGTGAGCGAACTCCTAGTTCGTTGAAAGCTGTTTTCAACAGAGCTACTCTTTCCTCGTTCAGCCTCGGGCAAGTGCACAATAGGTGTTCCAAATCTTTAATTCCTGTTCCGCAGAGCCGGCTTTTGGTCCCATAGTTCTGCCTCAACCATGGTGGTAGGTGAGGAATGGCGGGTAGAATCCCCAGCCTGTGTTTGAAAACGGCCTCTTGTTTTCCAGCCATACCCCAGACCAAAATCTGCTTGGAGCCCCGGTGTTCTGTATGTGCACAAGGTCATCCAGGCATGGCGCCTATGAGAGAGCAAAGCTTTGTCTTCCACATGCGGTTGTCTCTTTAGACTCTTGTTCACTATGCGCTTAAATTGCGCATGTTATACAGGAGTCTCCCATAGGTCTTTCAGTCCTGTGATGGACAAGGACTCCTCTAGGTATTTTTTCACCGGCATTCGCGATGTTGTAAGCATGTCTTGCCAGAGCGGTCAGTTCAGGGTGTTTTCTTGATAATTCTTTAATTTGTGCCAGCATTTGATGTATGAACCTCTTCGAGCAAGCTTTTGTCAGGTCAGCCCGAATTCCAACCGAATCTGGGCCTACGAAGTATAGCGTGGTAGATTAAAAAGAAATCTGTAGGCATTTGAGATGGTTGTGTCCAGAAGTTTAGCCTCACTGCCATAGGTGATTGGTGACTCGATTTTGGCTACTCGTAGTAGAGGAAGTAGAGTCTCACTGGTCAGATTGGTCTTTAGCGGTTTCAATGTCACGGCTATTAGCATACCTTTCCTCTTAATGGCCTCTAATTGGTTTTGGTAGCGGCCACCGTTATTGACTTGGGTCCCAAGATATTTGTATTCAGAGCAGTTTGAGATTGCATCCGAACCAAGCATCCAAGTGTGCGACTTTTTGCTTCTAGTTATAGAAAGAACTTTGGTTTTACTAATGTTCACTTCTAATAGGTTTTCAACGGCATAACTATGAAGCGTGTTGATAAGGTTTTGAAGGCCAACTTTCGTGTGACTGACCAGGACCACGTCGTCTGCGTAGGAGATGCCGGACAGCCCTTTGCCTCCTAACCGAGGAGCATGCGAATTGCAGGCATCTAAGGCGGATGGCAGGTCAGCTGTAAAAAGATTGAAAAGAGTTGGAGCTAACACGCACCCCTGTTTTAGGCCCTTTGTGGTCGGAATGCGCCTAGAGAGGTGCGAGCCGTTCCCAAGCTTTACCTGGATCCATGTGTTTGTGTGCAACTCGATCAAAAGATTTAGTAGAGGCGAGGGTATCCGCCAGGAGGCCAGCTTTCGCCATAGGATTTCTCGGTTGACTTTGTCAAAGGCCGCTTTAAAGTCCACAAAGCATGGTTCAGAGCTTGAAATACCTTAGGCTTGCGAACCAATATAAGAGGCATTCATACCAACATCTGTAAAATCTGCAGCGATGTTAAAATCCCCTCAGACTACGAGGGGGCTTGACCAATTCTATTTCCAGATTATCAAAAACTTCAGGTTCATCCTGATTAGAACCATATATAGTAGAGTGTAAGGCCCAACTCGAGTTCCACAAGTACCCACCTACCACATGTATCTGCTAAATGGAGTCTGGCCCTTCCCAAACTGGACTTAGCCAATATGGCCACCCCTCTGATATTAGATGTCTGTGTGGAGCTGGCCAGCATGTGATATCCTCTAATATTGAACAGGTGTTTTTTAGCCCAGGGTAGATGTGTCTCCTGTAGACGGAGCACGTCAATCTGATTCGATCTAACAAATTAGCCCATCCTCTGTCTTTTACTCCAATCATTCAAGCCCCCAATGTTAATAGAGCAAACCTTAAGCTTACCCACTATTTCCTGCTAGTTTATCCCCTATCCTTAGTTTCTGCCAGTTCAAATATCTCAAAAAAACGCCCTTGAATCCATATGCAAATGATATAGTACCAGGTAATTTCTTTTTTCTCTCCCCCCCCCCTTCCCAACATCCTCCCTCAGCGACCCCATCCCCCCCCCCCCCCCCCCCCAACTTCCCTCACTTCACCCCGCCACCCCACCGGGACCAAGGTCTGAGCATGTGATGTATGCTATGCAGATAAGCAGTGACTTCCCAATAAAACAACCCCAACAGTGTATCAGACCCTTGTAACTACCAAAAGAGAACACAAACATGTAATCCAACCTTCCCAGAAAGAGAAAAACCTCAGATCCTACTAATGATTTCTGAGCCTCTTCCCCACCCTACCAGTTATGCTCTATATATAATCCAACATAATACAATTCCCCCTTCATTTGTCTAGGGAGTCCAAGTAGTACTTTAGCTTTTATCTCCAATGAGAAGTATAAAGTGATACCCTGATTAATTACTTTCAGCTGAGCTGGGTTGACCAAATAAACCTGAATTTTCCTACCTTTAAACAGTTTTATGAGCTGTCTCAGCCTCCAGCGCCTCTCAACTGTTACATGGCAGAAGTCTGGCCGGACGAAGAAATAAACGTCCCCACTAGATCTTTTAACATCATGCCTGGCTTTGTCATATCGCTTGTCGCAGAAGGAAGTTTCCGAAGAAGACTAATAAAGCCCACAGTCTGTCCCCCTCTCTTGCCGGTACCCGAGGTTTTAGTGGAATACTGCGTGCCCTTTGGATCTCAGCTGCCCAATTCCATTCCGACAGCTCTGGGAAGGCCACTTTAAACAGGTCAATTACATACAGTCTGGCATCAGACCCTTCTAGACCCTCCTGCACCCCCAACACTCAAAGATTATTACACCTCTGGGGGGGTTGTATTCTGATACTGTTCGTATTGGCCTTTTCCCCCCATTATGATGCTCAATAATACTTTGAGGGGCCCCCCCGGGTGAGTGTTTGGCTCACCTCCTTGCTTTGAGTCCAGCTCCCGTCGTCCACACCGCCAACAGCCGGCACCGGAGCAACTGTATCCTTTGTCTTCTGTAGCAGCTCCACAACTGAAGGACCCGACTGCCGGTTCTTCAAGGAGACACCGCCTCTCACTGAGTGGCGGCGGGTCCGGGAATAGAAGCTGGTTTGCTTGCGGCGGGGGACTCCAGCACATTCTCTGTGTGAATCTTACAGGCAGCCGCCGCCGTAGCTGCCTTAGATGCCGCTACCATCACCTTCAGCGCAATCCCGGGTGCTCCTCTGCTGCTTCACCCGACCATCTGGTGAGCAGCCTCCACAGGTAATTCTCAATCAGGCGTTGCATGGAGCCACACGGAGAGCCCAGAGAGTATTGCAGCGATATAGCATCTGTAGTAGGGGGTAAATGTAAGGGTGGGGGTGAAGTTTCCGCGTTAATTTCTCTTTCGGGTACTGCCTTAGCACAGGGTCATGTATTCCGACCAACGCCACTGCCCATTAGCTCAGCAGTCGGCCTGCTACACATCGACTATTGGTTTTTCACCAAGACACGCAACCTACCAAGGCAGTGTGTGTGTGTGTCTGTCAGGGTACAGGGCCTCTAAGGGTGGCACATTAAGTGCTGCAGCCCTTAGAGGTCTTCCCTGGTCAAAATGCCCTGGGTACCTGCGATACCACTTACCAGGGGCTGACCTGTGGCAAGAGATGCCAATGGGTTAGTTTTTAGAGGTAGAACACAGGCCCTGGGTCCTGATTGGCAGGGACCCAAGGCACACCAAGGAAAAGTGCATCAGTAGTCTGGCAAAAATTGGGGGGGGGGGGGGGGGGGGGGGGGGGGGGGGGGAGGGTTACTGCAACAGAAACCCACTTTCCTACACCTACCCCAAGGAAGGGACCCATTGGTCTCAACCTTTACTTACTTGAAACCCCCCTAAATCTAGTATTTAGGGGTGACCTCGAACCTTGCCTCCTCAGACAAGAAACAACGGACTGAACAGCTGCGCCGAAGCTAAGAAGAGGACGCCCACTGACTTTGCCCTGCAGCAGCGAATATCCGGTGTGTCCTACAGCCAGCAACCTCAAGAACCCAGACGACTTGCAATGCCTTCCAAGAGAAGTGGAGAAGTGTGGCTCACTGGTTAGAGGAGGCAGACCTGGAAGCAGAGGTCAGCCCGGGACCAGGGTTCAATTCCCGGCTCGGCGGGGTCTTGAGTCCTAAAAATGTCCATGGACTCAACAATTCTCGCTCCGGTGCCTACTCGATTCACGGGTTCACACTCTGCGACTCTAGGCAATAGCTTGCTTAATCTCCACAACGGTCCCTTGCAGCGGGATGCCTGGCTTTCACCTTGCGGATACCCTGCCGGGGTTATCTCACAGGGGAATACCAGGACGGGTTCCCTAAGCAAGCGCTTAAAAACCGATCAGTGATTTGCGCTATATGAATTCCTGTACATTTACATTTATATTCCAAGGAAAAGACTGTCTCCCGTGAACACCGGATTTGTTCATCCACAAACTCCAGCTCTGGCAAAATTTGCGAGTCTGCACCACTCTGCACCCGTCGCCCACAGCCCAAGTTCGAGTGGCCCAACGCCACAAGGAGGTTTTACTGACCTGAGATCCAGCAATCTCCGACCTGCCTCAAGCCTCCAGCAGACGCCTGCAGCCTCAATCCAGAAAGTCACCCAAACCGCAACCAGGAGCTGGGAAGAAGATCGGACTCTAAAAGACACCCCTGTACACGGCACCCCACAGCCTTGCCTGGCCCAACGATGGTACCTAAACAACCCCCAGCATCTCAACTTACCTCTCCAAGTGCTGGTTGCACCCAGAAGACCTTAGTCGCCGAGCCTGCAGTGTGAGAAACTCAAGTGAAAGTAACAGGGCGACCGATGCCAAAACAGCCCTCTGCACCCGGCCGCCCTAGTGCTGCTGAGGGTGCACCTTTGGTGCTGTCTTAAACCCCCAATTGCACTGAGCCTAAGTCCAGGAGCTTTGCTCCCACAACCTTGTGGCCTGCTTGTAAGCAGCCATTAAACAGAGGCCCCCTATCCCCCATTGGATAACATTGGGTTTCAGCAATCTGCACCCGCTGCCCTAGTACGGCTGGGGTGCTTTTAGACCCCAGAGTCTAACCCAAGAAACCCAACTCCCACAACAAAGTACTTACCTCTAACCGATAACACTATTTTCTTCCATGGGATAACATTGACTGTTTTTCTATGAAAAAGTTTCTAAGTGTGGATTTGGAAAATCTATAAAAGTCTATAAAATTGTAACCAAATAACCAAAACACTTTCACTCCTGTTTACAGGAAATGTCCCAGTGCAGTATCCAGGTATACTGCACTGCGTAAGAAAAGTAATCTGTAAAGTAATTTACTTGACATCCTATTGAAAAGCCAATACAAAGTATACATACGATATTTCAAAGTATTGCATTACCAGTAATTCTACTGTAACCATACCAAAGTATATATACAACTGCAATTCAAAACTGTATTATTACTGCAAAGTATAAATCATTTACCTGTGCCAGGCTTGCTTGGCTCTCGGAAATAAAGAATATTTTTATACAAAACCAATTGGTCTGAAGTTCAGTATTTGCGTGTGTACAATCATTTGCTCATTGAGTTTGTACAACAAATGCTTAACACTATCCTCCTAATATCAAATGTGGAGAGAGGGATGTCTAGGGGCCCAGTACCCTAGGATGAAGAGGCCGGTATGTAGGCCCCACTGCTCAAACCATAGATGTTTGGTGGCAAACTGACAGAAAACTGGGCTGGCTGGGGGTTATAACTCAGGCCACCCTCTGTGGAATACCCAGAAACAGAGGACATTTTGTTACCAACCAGGATTTAAGAGATGGGACAGTATTGGTATCTCCTCCATTGGAGACCTCTGGAAAAAGGGGGAAATGGTCCCATTAGCTTAATTGGAAAAGAAATATGATATGGCCCCGGAGGGGTCTTTCGCTACTTACAAATCCGTCATGCTCTAAACGCAGCACTTGCTGAGAATGAGGATATACCATAATCGTCTCCTCTTGAGGACCGTCTACTTTCTGAACCCCTGCAGAGTAAAGCGGTCTCATTGACGTATCTTAAGCTAAACAATAATTTACCGGACCCACTTAAGCACCTCCGTGAGCAATGGCAAGTGGATGGAGCACCATTTGATTATTAAGATTGGCAATCTGCACTTATGTCTCCGAGGGACACAGCCATTCCTCTCAAATTTCGCTTTATCCAATTGAAGATACTCCATAGGTCATATTTCACGGGTCGTACTTAGCAAGATCGGGCGTAGAGAAGACACACTTTGTTTGAGACGCTGCTCTGAAGAGGCCACTCTTTACCACACTATGGGAATGCTTGCTTATCAAGTCTTTATGGGAGGGGTCCAAAGGGCATATGAATAACTGCCTAGTAAGGCTGTGGCACTAGCAGCTTTCATGTTAGGCGCTGCTGTTTTGTACACCTTCCTTTCCAATGAGTCAATCTTACGGCTCTCTATCAGTTGGAACTGTAGATGTTGGAGTCTTAGTAGGTTTTTTTCACTGCCACCACAATAACCGAATCCGGAGCTGGGTCCGTCGATAGGAATGTGGGATCCAGCTCTGGAGGCCGATACTTCTTTTGCAGCCTGAATGGAGCTGGCTTAATTGACAACGGTGTTAGATAGAGTTCTGAGGTCGGTTCCAAGAGGCCACATGGGTAGGTCCCGTGTGAGCAGACACTTCAACTAAGTTTTGTCTCACTCACAACTCCAGCGAGCAGCCCAGCATGTCTTAGTTGCGGCTGATCAACACCCCATTCAGGTGCACTTTTTTCCAGAAGGTATAAACTTACCTCTTATTTTCTCCACACAATAGGACTACAGTGGAGTCCAGACTTGAGGGGACGTGACTTCTTTTTCTATACCCAGTACACATTGCACCATAAGAGTAGATGAGGGTACTTCGATCCTGATGAAATGCCTAGATCAACACTGACTTTGATGGGCATGAAACATGTCTACTTCCTGCTCAATTCACTCATTCATTCATTTAAACTGAAGCGGGTTTAATTTTTCCCTCTCCAGTTCATGATTTTCCAGTCAGCGTTTTTACTCATGGCACAGGTACCCTGCAAATAAACTACTATTGGAGAATTCTGTAGCTATTTGTAACCACAAGCACACCATACCGCTTCTACTTACTACATATAAGCTCCCTCCACAACATCTTTAAGCTTCACAAAGGCAAACTGAAAAGACCCCTGGGAAAGAGCTCCACTACAGAGCCTGTTGGGCATTGCAGTGAAGGCCCAACGAGAAGCTGCCCTGTGATGAAGCATGACACCCTTCGGGGTGTGAGAGGGCCCTAGTTCCTTATTGGAGCTATCCCCAGCACATGTTCGCAACTAACATATTATTCCCTACCTGCCACCAAGGTTTTCTTCTCTTCCTCTCCCTTCCGCTTCCTACTTAATTTCCCAAATAGGAACAGCGTACCGAAATCAAGACCCACACAATTACCACCATCTATTATCTGTTGCAGCCAAATCCAGTGTCAGAACAGGATATTCACCAAATCTCTACTTCAATGCTGCCAGGTGTGAGTTTGGCAAGTTCCAGCCTTCTCCCAAATATTGATTTCGAAGTGGAAAAATTCAAAGCTCTGTATTAAGAAACATTTGCCTTCAGAGTTGAGGATACACAAAGAACTGCATCTAACAAAGTGCATTGCATTCACCAAATCCAATCGGCAGTGATCTACTTTTTTTTTTTTTTTACATGGGGACAACTGCCTTTCTTTCCGTTTTCCCTTTTAATATCAGGTGTTTGACAAAATTGTAACAAATGTGGTTTTACTTTTAGTAAAAACCAATTATTAAGAATAAAAGCCAAACAGGTTATTAAAAGTAGGAAAAGAGGATTCAGTTAATGTGTGTTCTCAGACAATCACATAAATACAGATAAATTATGTGCATAAGAATTAAATGAAGAGTCCCTGATGGAAAAAGCCCAATATGAGTAACACTTCCACCTAAAATGATGAAAATAAATTACACCATTTCAGGCAATCTACAAAGCAATGAGACTAATGTAATAATGAAATGAACAACCAGAACTGGACAATTCATTCTTCACATGGAAGTAACAAATAAAAATCGGGGAAAGCAAAAGATTTTCCTCCAAAAAATCAAACAGATCTTGTGACCACACAATAATTATCTTACTTGTAAGACAAAACGTCATTTACACCCAGTCAGCTGGAAGGCACAGGGAGCTCAACGGTCAAAAGTGAGAAATTGGTTGATAAAACAAGCCCCACATTTGAATCCCAGAAAGGCAGTCAGTATTCCAACTTTGAGGTCAGTAAAAAGAGCACCACTGAAGTGACAGTTAAATGCTTTGATTATAGCACCCTGAAACAGAAGTATGGAATAAAGCGCTACAATAAAAAGTTATTACTATTATTAGCTGTTCCGAAACTATTTTTAAAGACCTTATCACCAGGCCTTATATTCAAAGCATGCATACAAGGTGATGCATGCAAGTCTTCTACTAGTATCAGAGGCACTTTAGCTAGCAATTCTGTACAAAACAATATACCTCGCTCCCTGGCTTAGTAATGTAGAATGTTCAGATGCACTGACATGGAGTTAAGTGCAGCAATGAATGTTTACCTGGATGCATTGGTGGCATATCCATTGCAGGCCTCCCTGACATCATTCGAGGGTCCATATATGGCTGCATCATAAGCCAACGTGGATCAAAACCAATGGAAGCCAAGTGCTGTGGATGGGGTGCCAAGGGTTGGTACAGGGGTCTGTGTTGTCGAGGGGGTACAGGACTACTCGCCGGCTGTGCTTGTGTTGGTTGAGAAAGGGCTCCTTGTTGCTGCTGCTGCTGCCATTGCTGCTGTTTCATCTGTTCCTAAATATCAACAAAGCTCCACAATCAATGAAATCAAATAAGAGTGGCATGTTGGCCTGAGGGCTAATTTATATAGAGTAACAGTATGAAGACTAGGAGGACAATACATCTATATGGAAAGTGGTTTTAGGACATTAAAAAAATCAGTCAGGAGCATTGCATAACCTGGGAATCTTATGATTATAATTTTAACACATACACTAATCGCATACAGGCAGAACCATTTTTATGCACTACTCTGACAGAAGAAGAGAGAAAACCGCTTTTAAACTCCATGGGATTAAAAGGAAAGACAAAACCTGCACCACTGCTGTGATTACACTACAAGAGCTGAGGGGATTGACAGTGCAAGACTTCAATAAGTGTCCTAAATTTAGACGAGGGGCAGTCAAGAGAATAAAGCTAAGCAGTATGTCCTGTAAAATCGTCCAAAATACCCAAGCAGTGCATTATCACAAACACCAAAGGTTTTTTGTGGCAAATGAAGGAAGGTAAAAGAATATTACGCACAATTACAAATCCACAGAATAAACAAGACAGTCTTCCAATGGTCGCAACACTACCAAACCACAAAGCTCATGACCAACACCATTTTATCTCCCTGAAGCATAACAGTTATTTCCCTTGCTATCAACAACATGGGCTCAAGCCTCCTGTTAGAGCAAGAGGGTATGCTGTACTTCTAACAGTTAAAAGCATCTAATAGACTGTTCTAATCACTTCACCACAGTATCAGCAAAGCTGACTAGTCAGAACTATTATCACCCCTACTTACCTGCTGTCTTTGGAATCTCGGTGGCAGGGACTTCTGAAATTGTTTAGAGTACCCAGAGGACACTGCTGGACGGGGCTGAGAACCAGGTTCTTGCTCATTATCAGGAATCATCAGAGGTGCCAGTGAAGACAAGGAGGAAGAATCCTTTTCACTACAGACACTGTCTTGTCTTTTAAAGATCTGATGTGTGCCTATAAGGAGAATAAACATTCAATATATCAGTAAATGGTATTGAGTGCCCTACAAAGCCTAACAGATTTCAAGTCAAGGTGCATGACCAGAAGTGAAAAATGCTGTGTAAAAGATCAGAAAATGAAGTCATCATGGCGCGTACAACAAAGCTTCACGAGTTACACTACTTTAAATAACCATCAGTGTCTAGAATACCTGCCCTAGTTTAGAAGTTGGAGCCGGTCTTTAGCAAGGAAGGATTATGTTACTTACCCTTTAAGCATCTGTTCTTGGCATGTAATGCTGTAGATTCACATGCGTTGCATAAGTCTGCCATCAAGTGTTGGGTTCAGATGATTACAAATCTTTTTTGTTCCAGGATGTTTTCTTCGAGTAACAAGGCTGTGTGACTCCTCCTTTTGGTAATACAGCGCATGGTCATCAACGCCATCTTCAGATTGTTTGCCGTGGGTAGGCGAGAATGTAAGAATGCTGTATATGTAAGCATTGAGATGTCCAAAATTTATTAGGAAATAAAGTGAATGAACTGCAACCTACACAAGAATGTTTGGGGTGGAGGACTGGCCAAGAAGGATTAGTTACTTACCAGTAATCCTAGTTCCCTTCCAGGGGTATACTCATTAAAGTCATAAGCACTAAATAATCTTTGCCCATGAGCGGGAACCGGGAACACATAACTAAATACATATATATGTGTAAATCTATAATAAGAGTACATAGTACTAAAGAAATTATACACATACATGTATACACTAATATGCAGCCCAACCATAACCTATAGGCTAATACAAGCCATAATTATATATTTTCTGAAGAATGAACATAAACCTTAGAAACAATGCAGGAAAAAGGCAGGAGCCTAAAATGCATTCCACAGAAAGAAAAAACCTTTTATTTTCATCAAGGAAGCTGTAATAAAAGGCAATTAGCCTATGTAGGCTGCATAGAGAAATAACATCCCTGTACAGAAAATCAGACTGGCACCTCGCCTTTAAAGCCTCAGAATCTGAACACTTTGCCTTTAAGGCCTCCAGGGGGAACTCTGCTCCCAACATGCCCCACAGGTGACAGTTAGGTCAGTTCTTTTGTACGGTACAGTAAACCTTGCAGGTATCTGCATATATAAAATTAAAACAAACTTATTAAACCATAATGCTACTGCTCGCCCGGGGAGGCGGTAGGGTGCTTATGACTTTAATGAGTATCCCCCTGGAAGAGAACTAGGATTACAGTTAAGTAACTAATCCTTCTCTTCTAGGGGATACTACTTAATAGTCATAAGCACTGAATAGAGTAGCAAGCTCATACCCACAAGATGCGGGCGAACAGAAAAAATGAACAACAGCTTTAACACAGATCTAAGCTAGAATTAGTGAATAAATACCTGTGCATCAGCCTGTGTGTCTGAGTCGAAGCAGTAATGGCGAGTAAAGGTATGTACCGAACGCCAAGAAGCTGCCTTACAGATTTCCGCCATGGAAACATTTCTAAGGAGAGCTGTGGTGGAAGCTTTACCTCTCGTAGAATGAGCCTTTGGTCTTCCTAACAAAGACCTGTTTGAAAACTGATATGCAAGGACGAAGCAAGACA
This sequence comes from Lissotriton vulgaris, assembly GCF_964263255.1. Classification (NCBI taxonomy): domain Eukaryota; kingdom Metazoa; phylum Chordata; class Amphibia; order Caudata; family Salamandridae; genus Lissotriton; species Lissotriton vulgaris. The sequence goes on along the minus strand of NC_141685.1, from coordinate 769,730,708 downwards.
GAATCCATCTAGATATGGACCCCTTGGAAGCTGCAGAGCCCGTATTAACAGGACCATAGTTAATGAACAAACTGTCTGACTGTCTCAAAGTCTTTGTTCTGTCCAGATAAAACTTAAGAACTCTCTCAAGATCTAAGGAGTGAAAAGCTCTTTCAGGAGGAGTGTTAGGATTTGGGAAAAAAGTTGGCAAGGTTATAGTCTGATTAATGTGAAAATCTGACACTACCTTGGGGAGAAAGGCAGGATGCGTCCTGAGTACCACTCTATTAGCATGGAACACCGTGAACGGTTCTTTGCAACACAGCGCCTGGATCTCGCTCACTTTATGAGCAGAAGTAATGGCTACAAGGAACGCTACCTTCCAAGTTAAGTGTTGCAAATAAGCCTTATGTATAGGTTCAAAATCAGCATTACCTTAGTTAACACCACATTAAGCTCCCAAGGTGGGGAAGGTGTCCTGACTGACGGATACACCTTTCTTAAACCTTCCAGAAAATCCTTCACTACAGGCATCCTAAAAAAGGAGGTCTGAGTAGGCGATTTCCTGTAGGCCGTGATCGCTGCAAGTGGACTTTAATACAGCTAAATTGAAGACCAGACCTCGCCAAATGTAAGGGATAAGGCAGAATCACCTGTTCCTGACCATGGATAGGATCAAAACCATTGTTCACACCACAGAAAAAAAGTCGCTTCCATTTAAATCCATAAGACTTCCTTGTGGAAGGACGCTTCGCCTCCTTAAGGATATGCACACAGTCTGGATTCAGCTGCAAGTGTGTATATTGGATGACTTCAGGAGCCATGCTGCCAGGCGTAGGGAGGACAGGTTGGGGTGGAACACACTCCCCTTCTTTTTGGATAGAAGATCCGATCGACACAGCAACCTCCTGTGTGGCACTTCCGATAATTGAAGGAGATTTGGAAACCACCATTGGCGTGGCCACTCGGGGGCAATCAGAATCATCCTGGAATTGGTTTTGTACATCCTGTTGATTACTGTTGGTATCAACGGGGTTGGTGGAAAAGCGTACAGTAAGTTCTGACACAAGTCTATAAAAAGCATTCCCTTGAGACCCGACCTCGGGAAAACTGGACGCGAAGACGGGGCATTTTGCGTTTCCCGGGTCTGCGAACAGATCGATATCTGGTGTTCCCCATGCTTGGAAAATACTGTTTGCGACTTCCTCGTTGAGGACCCAATCGTGAACCTCGACGAAGTCCCTGCTGAGGAAATCCGCCTGCGAGTTGAGGGACCCGGGCAGATGCACTGCTGTTATTGACAAGTCTCTTGCCAGTAGCCAATTCCAGATGGTCTGGGCTACCATGGACAGAGTCCTGGACCTGGTACCCCCCTGGTTGTTTAAATAATACATTGTAGTTGTATTGTCTGTTTGCACCAGGAGGGACCGAGATTGGAATGATGGAAACAGGGACTTGAGAGCCAGATGAACCGCTCTTAGCTCCAGCAGGTTGATGCGATAGCCTTTCTCGGATTCTGACCATAGCCCTTGTACTTGCAGAGGGCCCATATGAGCACCCCAACCCTGGAGAGAGGCGTCCGTGATCAGAGTTTGAGGATCTTTATGAAATGCCACTCCTTGCATTAAGTGTGATCTCTTCATCCACCACCGGATGGAATCTTTGGCGGACTGATGGAGAATTCGATCTTCACAGCACCCCGTCCTCGGTCTCCACTGATCCTCTAAACACTGTTGCAATCTTGCGTTTGGAACTGTCATATAGCTAATTCTTTTCTATATACTGTGTTAAGTTAGCATGAGCTTATTAAATGTTTAAAACGCCATTTTACAATTCGGTCTCATTTTGCACACGACACATAATTGTTGTTTTAGCTTTAAACCCAGAAGAGCTTCGTGATTTACTTGAGAAATAATATGTTATTGCTCGGATATCAGTTTTGCTCAGTACACTGTCTGCACAGTGAGTGCTGAAGGCTGCAAGGATAACTAGACACGATGTTGTTGTGAGGTCTGATCTTCGCACTTCCATAGACATAACACACATGCTGCTGCCCAAATTTGGTTCTTGGCGGGTTTTATATTGTTGTGCTGAACACATACGTAACACACTTGATGGTGCTTCGCATGCAGAGAGCTGGTGGAAGATGATGTGAACCTCTGCCACTGAGATTTTGAGGTATGGGCCTGCCCTGCTAAAACCCAAATGAGACCTTCATAGATATAAAATACTATGCTAAATAGGTAGGGTGTGAATTAGGTATTGTTAATTCCTATTCATTTCAGCATCTTAGTATGCTGTCACCGTTCGCCTTTTATGGACTAATAACTATGCTGATAACTTTGTTGCTTATAATATGTTTGCTAGTATTATACAAGATACTGCGTTTGAGAACCATGCATTAGTAAATAAATATTTCAAACATGCATGTGTCCTCATTTACTCCATGTTCTGGTTTGCAATGATTATATAACGAAAGAGTGTTCATGTGTTCCACGATACCCGAGGTAATCTAAGTTCATGTTCTGGTCTGTCTAAGCATTGGGAGGTTGTTATGACCAATGAGACACTGTAGCTAGCTCGGTAAGGGGATTTTGAGTACTGAGGGGAGTTTTAAGCCATCCTAATTCACCGAGGTTCCAGGTCTCTATGCACAGTTCTGTAGGAAAACGGAATTCCCGCTACATGGCGCCCATACGTTGTTGGCCTTATATCATGACACTCGAGTAGTATATCATTCATTCCTTAACCCCTTCACTGCTGTTTCCGGAAAACAGTGGTGTCGGACAAACCTACCTATTTTGAAATGGGTCTTTTCAAGCTTGATTCTAACTAAAAGGTTTTTTTTAATTACTACCCAGTTGTGCTACAAAGTTTACTATGTTTTTCATATTTCCTGTGCTGTCATGGCTGCCGTGGACATTCCGCAGCATAGTCGCATTGCGGTGTGATAGCATTTGCGGATGTACAATGTGCCTTTGGAAGGCTTGGCTGTGATCATGGTGGTGAGTGCGGAACATGCTTATCCTTACAAACTGTTTTATTCGTGGGTGACATTTCCGGCGGTTGACGCTAATTCTGGTGTGTTCCACACGTACACTCCCACAGCTGTACCTAATGAGTATACTCCGTACAGGGCACAGGAAGTTCCTATAGACGTTTGGCAGCATGGAGTTTCGTTTGGTGGCGCCCTACCCCATTCTTTAACAGCTCCGAGGTTAGGTCAGTTGTCCATTCCAGGCGCTAGTTGGCCTGTTTTGGGTGGATTTACTCCTCATCCTCTACACGGCAATTGTAACGTGGCTGAACTCCGACAACTACATGTAGTCGCGATTGCCGTGATTAGAGCCTTAGTGCATTACATGGGCCGTAATCTTCCGGGTGGAACCCCGGGGGGGGGTGCGGCGCTTCCGACCAGACAGGGTGGTTTGAAAATCAGTCCTGTCCTGGTTAATGCCGTCATGGGCAAGAAGCCCCAGGATAAGGATGATTTTCCTTTCAGGCTTGCCGAGAAATTTGACCAGCTGGAAGCTGTATTTCCGAATAAGACTCCTGGTGAAAAACACTGGATTCTTACGCTTAGTTTACCGAAAGATTTGGCCCCTGAACTCGATGACTGAGACCTGGGGTAAGACTTTTGCTGCGGTCTATGCGAGGTGCTAAGGCACCCCGTCTATGTCCGTGCTGTCTTCGTTCCTTAAACGTGTTCAAGATGATCACGGAGCGGAGTCTGCAGTTGAGTTGGGCATGCGCCTGTGTGGCACCTTTGATGAAGTTTGCGATCTGATCCTTTCAAATGTCAAGGGGGAATGCAGTGAACTTTCATGTTGCTAACGCGTTGGCAGCACTTCCCGAGGCCGAGAAACCCCGACAGTTAGCGAAGATTATTGTGGCGGCTTATAAAACCGTGGGTCGCAATGCCAAGGATCGTAAGCCTTTTTCTGTTAAGGAGAAAAAGCAGCCCCAGGGACAAACTTCGGAAACGGAAGTTAAGCCCAAGTCCAAAAAACAAGTTGGCCTAAAAAACAGAAACAGGGAAAGCAACAGCAACAACAAACAACCCAGGATTCTCGTCCTGCGTCTCCGTTGCCTGCGCAGTTTTCAGGCTTCTGACCAACGCTCTCCTCGTTCCTTTCAGGACTCATCAGCCCCGACAACCGGTGGTGGAGGGGGCGGCAGGGGGCGGGGTGGCCAGCAAGGACGTGACCAGCCCCGCCCGAGAAACGGTGCAGAAAAGCAGGAAGGCTGTACGCCTAAGAGACCGCAGTTTGCCAAGAAGAAAGTCGCAGCCTTAACAGCGCATCGTTATGCACAGAATGTGAGAACGTGGCTTCGGAATCTGACGTGGGCTCTGACCTTGCTGGACAGCGCGGCGGAGATTACCATAGTGAGAGAGGCCCTCCGTCCACTACTGAAGGTGACAGCGACTGATACTTACGTTGTGATTGAAACAGCTGATACAAGAGTTGCTCCCCCTGATAGACTTTTCGAAATTGTCCTGTTAATCGAGGGTGACAAACAGCGAACTATAAAAGGGGTATTTTGGGAAAATCTTTCGTCTACATATGACATTTTGCTTTCGGAGGCTGACTGGCCCCCACCTTTTGAGCTCGCAGCTCCGCGAGGGGATGAGGTGATCCTCCCCAGTTTCGCGAACAGTCTCGAAAGAGGATGCGCTGCACTTTGGAGAAGAGTGGGCTCTGGCTCTAGCGCCGGCTGTGTACCGCAATCAATGTGGTTGGGATAAATTGTCCCCATGCCATGAGATTCATTTACGGTCTCATCCACAACCTCAACCTCAATATCTCATACGGCGTGAAGCAAAAGCTTCCGTCGCGGCTATCCTTGAACAATTAGAATATTAAGGTGTAATTGAAACATGTGTGTCACCAATGAATAACTATTTTTACTGTAAACAAGCCAGACGGTTCATATCGTTTGGTATTGGATTACCGGCATTTAATCTCGCATTGCCGTAACTGTGCAGTACAGAATACCCACGGCTCTGCTCTAGTGAATAGTATTGTACGTAAGCAATTTAAAACCACGTTTGACATTTTCAACGGTTTTTATGCCCATCGTTTGGATGCTCTAAGTTCCCAATGGACATCCTTTACTTGCGGCGGTGTCCACTAACAGTTTCGGCGTTTACCTATGGGCTATCAGAATAGTCCTGGGATTTTCACTGCTCGCATTGTCTCCCTATTGGAGGGAATCGACCCAGAAGCTTATTCGTATGTGGATAACATATCTCACAGACAACGAACTTTGGGAGCATCTGTGTCGGGTCAACGGGATTATTTGCACCTTTGCCGCCATTGGTTACAATCTTTGCAAAATCGCACATTGCAGAGTACACAGTGTTGTTTCTGGGCTACGAGCTCAACAATGAGGGATTGGCTCCTCACTTCCTGGAGAAATGCGCACAAATTTACAATCTTTATTGGGCTTCTTGAATTTCGGGAGGACAGACATTCCGGAATATGCCCAGCGTATCAAGCCGTTGTATGCTTTGATACAACCATCTTTTTACAAATCATGCTGGCTGCCTGAGCATTCGGCTATTCCGCAATCTTTGCAGGCTGATCTGCTCGCTTCTGAATTCTTACTGACTCGTGATAACCAGACCAACCTGGTGATAAGAATAATCCCTGGGACGGTGGGTTTCACGTACCTGACTTTTAATGAAGGAGACAGTACCTATTGCTTACAAGTCACACTTGTACACTTCGGCTGAATTGCGCTTTTCCACAGTGGAGAAAGTTTTGACGGCTGTGCAGATGGCTATTCTTAAGGAACGTGCCCTGTCACAGGGAAAGCGCATGTTGGTTGTTACCCCGTGTCCTGCCTTGGAGGAAGTCACGAAAGCCAGTGTACCAAATTCTAAAGCTTTGCACCCTCTATGGATTCAATGGGCTGCATCCTTGACATCCCAGGATGTCACGTTTATTTTTGACGCCTCATTACGGTCGCAGGGGTACTTACAGTAGGAATTTGTTCATCCGGCTCCTTTAGCAATGCGACCCCTGGAGGATTTCCATTGCATCATTTACACTGATGGTTCGGCGCAGGTTGCGCATGGCTCGAAACATGCCTACGTTTCCGCATGCGCCATTGTGGTCGGTGCCATGGTGAACGATGAGGTAAAGTCCAGTGTCGTGCACACGCAGACACTAGGGGACTGCACTGCACAATTGGCAGAGCTTCGTGCTCTGATGCTTGCATTGGAGTACGCAGATTCTTGTGTGACAAATCTAATCGTAAGTGATTCTTACTACTGTGTCCAGTATTACAATGAGACTTGTTCTTTTGGATTCAGAATGACTTTAGTGATTCCAAGGGTAGCACAATAAAACATAAAATGATCTGGGTCTGAGTGGCTGAGCTTAAAGAGCGGTTGCCACTTGTGTTTGTGATTCATACCCTCGGCCATCAGCGTGTAGGAGTCCACGCTGTCGGTAACTCGGTGCTGATGAAGCGGCAAAATCTGCAGTTTCTAAATACTTAGTTGCAGCTGTTACAGGGTCCAAAAGTAAAATAGATGACATCTTGGCGGCAGTTGCTGCCACTGAGAAGGGAGGTAAATATCCTGCGGGGTTCCCTTCGAAGTACACATACCACTTAAGTCCCGATAAGGTTCCTTATGTGAAAATTCCATATGTACTGCTCGACAAACCCTGGCTTGTTGGCATCCAAATACATCCACACAATCTTTTATAAAGGTGTGTGGCGTAGCCCATGTTGCAGCTTTGCAAATGTCAGCAATAGGAATGGTTCTTAAAAAAGCTATAGAAACAACAATTTTTATTAGTGGAGTGTGCTTTTGGTGAAACAGGCAAAAGTCATTTAACTTTTGAATAGCATGTCCGGAGGCATTTAACCATCCATCTTGAAATGCCGGATTTTTAAATGGCTTTCCCTAAACAAGGGGGTGGAGAGGCAAAACTCAACTGTTTAATTTTTCTAAATGATTTAGTCCTGTTGGTGTAATACATTATTGCCCCTTTTTACATCTAAAGAGTAATACCCTTTCTACAACTACAATGGATTGATTAACCCCTCCAATGCTGGTGACTGAACCGCTCTGTCACCAGCCTCGGTCGCGCTGTGCCGGTGATGGAGCGGTTCTGTCACAGCCCACTCGGCGTGCCTGAGCTGATTCCGCGCCTGAGCGGGACGTTCCATTGAGCGGGTGGGGCCGTGACGGAACCTCTCTGTCACAAGCACAGCGCGCCCGAGGCTCGTGACGGAGCGGGACCGTCACGAGCATGGGAGCGCTGCACGCCCCCTCAACCCCCCCCCCCCTAGCACTGCAGCGGAATTGCCGTAGCAGCGAAGGGGTTAATATGGAAATTGGAAACTACTTTTGGTAGGAATTTAGGGTTCGTTCTAAGCAATGCCCTATGAATCTAAAAAAAAGTCTGTTACAGAGTTAACGCCTGAATTTCACTAACTTAGTGAAGTAATAGCGATTAAAAAAAAGCATGTTTCTATGAAAGATATTTGAATTGAAAAGAATATAATGGTGCGACAGGAGTACCCATTAATCTTCTTACGACTGCGCTGTGGTTCCTACAGACCGCTGTCACTTTTAAACTTTGATAATAAGATCCTAGATAAAATATTAGCAAAGACCAGTCTTAATAGTAGAAAAACATTTCGCACACTCAATCAGGCTTTATACCTCATAAGTAAACAGCGCTCAATCTCTGTACGCCGTTTGCCACACTGCATAGAATATCAGTTTGTTGAGCAGCTGCTGTGTTGCTCGACACGGAAAAAACTTTTGATTTGTTCGAGTGGGCTTTCCTATAAGCTACACTGGGTCGCCTGGGGGTGCCAGTTCAGTTTTTAGCGGTTTTTAATTATATACACAGCGCACATACGCCTTCACGGCACGGTGTCGGACTCTGTATATACTGGACCAAAGTAAGGTACAGTGTGCACAGCGACCACAGTCCCATGAGGATTGGCAGAGGCTAAAATTAGATATAACCTTACTCTCTAAAGTGGTAGCTTGTTCGACCAGTAAGGCACTATCAGAGGACATTGTAAAGCATTTGTTGTACACACTCAGTCAGTAAATGGTCTCACACACTCAAGAACTGAACTGTAGGCCAATTGTTTTTTATCAAAAGATAGTTTTATTTTAGAGCCAATATCAAAATATACTTTCTCAGAATGAATTACTGTTAAATACTTTTCAAATGTTGCATTGTGTTTGAAATTGTGTTGCCTATTGCAACAATTGACTATTGTAATCAAAAAGTCTATGGCCTATATGAAAACAGTGGGTGCGACTCCTTTACTCGAAACCACTAGCCCAAATTGTAAAAAAAAATCTGGAGGTGTTCAAACTGAGTAGAGGTACTAGGCAGGATGCCGCGCTCTCCCCTCTTGTTCGCCTTGGCCCTGGAGCCCCTGGCATCCTGATTACGGAGGGATCCAGTGGTCCTGGCTTCAAGTGGGCCGAGACCCAGGAGGACCGCATCTCATTGTAGGCGGAGGACATTGTGGTTTGACATCCCCGAAAGCCTTGCTCACCGCAGTATTCACCATTTCTGGCAGATATTCAGGGTATTCCATCAATTGGCTCAATCGATATTGCTTGTAGTGAAGGGACCTCTCACTGGACTCCCTAGGAACTGCCCGATACATACCACCACACAGGGCTTCAAATATCTTGGCATCTATATCACCTCTAAACCTGCAGACAGATTCGCTCAGAACCTACACCCTCCCTTGCAGAGATTAAAGACCGACTCTGAACGATGGATGAAGCTTCCGGTCTAAATGCTGGGTAGGGCTTCCCTTGTCAAGATAATGTCAAGATAATGTCCCTGCCCCGGTTCCTTTATGTCCTACAAAACTAGTTAGACCCTAGTTTCCCGCAAGCTATTTCAAAGAGATTGAAACCCTACAACACCTTTACATTGGAATGGGAAGCCACGTGTTGCATTTAAATTGAACCTTACCTGGTATGACTAAGGGATCGCCCTCACCGATCTTAAAAAATATTATTGCGCAGCTCACCTAGCAGCCATTAACCATGGCACCTACAGGCAGGCTGGAGACCTGGGTATTGCCTGGCGGGAACTATAACCGAGCGTTCTAATCAAACTCCGGGAAAAAACACCTTATCGGACCAACCAAGCAATGGGTGCAGGTCTGGAAAGCAACCACCAAAAGTATGGGGTGGGACCACAGGTAACTCTGGCTACGCCACTATTGGACTCAGAGCGGATTGGCAACCTGTGGTCCACCAAAGGGTTCGACAAGTGGGACCTCAGTCATATCTAAAATAGGCAACCTATGGGTCAAAGGCGAGGTCAAGCCATTTTCCGCCTTGCAACAAGAATATGAGTTGAATCCCACAGAGTACTTTTGATACTTACAGGTCCGCCACGCCTTACAATCCTGCAACCCCCACCGCCCCGCCATTGCGGTGAGGCTAGTGCAACTTAAAATTTTGCACTGGATCTATATCACGGGACCTGGTATGGTACAGAGGGGAAGAGCCATAGATGGCAAATGTAGAAGGGGCTGTGGAAGTGAAAGCACCTTCCTCCACATACTCTGGGAGTGCGCGCCTTTGTTCAGCAGTACTGGAAGAAGATACATGAGGTGCTGAGCGAAGTGCTAGAGCATGCACTGCCTCCGGAGGCTAAGAGATGTCTCCTGAACGTATGGGAGCCCACAGACCTAAATGATACACAAATCACTTGGATCACATTGAATTTATGATTGCGAAACGTAACATCGCTCCGGCATGGCGGGCAACCAGGGCACCTGCTATCTCCGTATGGAAGAGGGACATGGACTGGTGCATGTTTCGTAAAAAATATATACATGTAGCTAGGGAATGTCCCAAAAAAATAGTGCCACATTTGGAACAACTGGAATAAGTATAGAGGGAATGTTTGTACCCCACCACTGGTACCAGCTCAAGATAAATCATTGTAGACATGAAACGAGTCACTTGATGTCAATATACTGTGTACAATTAACCTAGCCACTATACGAAATAAGAATGTATTGTACTGTGCCTTGTGTTTTTGATTCCTACTGTTCAATAAAAAGAACTATAAAAAAAAGGTGATACTTAGAAACTTTTCCAGGTGAAATTACCAATGTTATCCTATGGAAGGAAATTCAATTTACAGGTAAAGTATGTCGGCATTACTTCTGTAATCCAGTGCTGGGCTCCTAGGTTCAGCACTGGGACATCTATCTAAAACAGGCAAGTAATTAGGTTTTTATCGTTGGCACAATATTTTAAGAATATTTGTAAGTTTCAAAAATCGACATCGCCTGCTTTTTGCTGAAAAAGTTCATAATGATATCCTAAGGAAGGAAATTCAAGTTAATGGTAAGTACGGTTAAATTTACTTTTCAGGGTCAGTACTGGGCTAAAAGATGCAGCACTGAGATCTCTCCTGATAACAGGTGAGTAAATCGGTATTCGTTGTTCGGCTGATTTTAGATGAATATTTTAAAGTTTCAAAACTCCACACACAAGAGTTTTCAAGTGAAATCAGTCAATGTTAGCCTATGGAAGAAAAGTGAGTTATCGGCTTTTAGGAAAGTACTCGGCTGGCAGAGTTAAGGTTCTGGGCATAGACACAGGGGTCTCCCAGGGTCAGGTAAGTACAGTTGGTACACCCTCAGTGCCACAGGGGCAGCCGGATGCCCAATGTTATCCAAAGAGAGGCAGGGGGCCTTCGTTTGGTGGCTGCTGGCTAGCACACCACGCGGCTGTGGGAGCTGGGCTCCTGGTCACTTGCTCAGGGCAAATGGGGAAGTAAGTTAGGACCATGGTTGCATTAGCAAGGGGCACTTGGGCAGCTGGGTGCAGGGTGCTTTGAGCCATTGGGCTCTCAATGTTATTCAATGGAAATATTGAAAGGGGAACAAAGGCTGCAGGCTCAAGAACGGAGCTTCTTCAGGAGCAAAGAGGAGTAAGTTGGCATCTTGGAGGATAGGTAGGCACCCCGGAGTTGGGCACAGAAGGCAGGGGGCGCCGGGGTGTCTTGACGTAGGGAAATCTTACCATCTGCTGGTAGCGGTTGGAGGGGTCTCTGCTTCTGAGGCTGCAGGCGTCTGGGTTGCCGAAAAGGGACCTTGGGCACTAGATTCCAGGTCAGAATCGCCGGGGGCGCCGTCCTCAGGGTCTTTGTCCACTCAGGCACAGGCCGGACTCGGCGGGTGCACAGTGTGGCAGATTCACGGTTCCTGGCTGAAACCAGGGTATTGCTGTTTGAGCAGAACCACTGTTCATGGGATTCCCAGTCTCTAAGAGGGTCAAGGCAGGCAGGTCCTCTGGGGTTTTCGAGATTGCTGTCCGCAGGAAAAGCTGGGATTTAGCAGGAGCAGGTTCAAAGATCAACAGGCTGGTTGGGCGGGAGCCAAGTCAGTTGATGTCGTCCTCTTGTAAGCAGCTGCACGCCAGGTCTTCTTGGTCTTCTTTCTTGTTATGAAATCGGGATCTGAAGAAGGAAGGTTCAGGGTACCCCTAAATACTAAATTTAGGGGCGTTACAGGTAGAAGGGCAGGGACCAATAGGTTCCTGTCCTGGGGTGAGTACATCGCCATCCTGCTCCTCTACTGTGGGAGGGGGGGGCAGGGGCCTATCTCTGATTGGGCAGGGCTCCACATCCTCAAGATGGCCGGAGCCCGGAGTTGTGCTTCACCTTACCTCTCTCACCCGAGGGGTGGAGTTGGCACAGGCTGGGCCACCCTTTTTCCTCATGTAGGGTTTCCCGCCAGTCTTCCCACCATAGTGGGGGTCAGAACTGGTGGGGGCCAGTTGCAGAGTATGACGAATGGTTTGGAGAAGCTCACAAAGGCGGTATGCCGTTGAAGCATCCCCCTGCCCATCCTGGGGAAGGAGACCTAGCACCTCGCCCAGGATGTGCATTGTTGCAGCCCCAGGAGAGCACGAGGGCTCTCCACACAGGGGTCCAGCAACATGTCTGATGTGTGGCAGGCTCTGCAGTCACTCAGCCCAGACGTGGATTGTAGGTCAGGTTTTAAGGGGGCATCTTTAAGATGCCCTCTGGTGCATTTTACATTAAATCCTACACTGGCATCAGTGCAGGTTTAATGTGCTGAGAAGTTTGGTACCAAATTTGACAGTCTTCAGTGTAGCCATTATGGTGCTGTGGAGTTCGTAATGACAACCTCCCAGCACCAAATACTCCTTAATGGCATCACTGCACTTACAGTGCCCAGAAATGGCCCTGGGTACTGTAGGGGCACAGAGCTCATGCACCTGTGCCCACACCTCTGGCATAGGGCACCCAGCTAGAGGGGTGACTGAAGTATGCCAGGGCAGAGAGTTCTGAGGGCATGGCACACAGGGTTGTGTGCCATGTCGACTCTTGGTTTAGCTCTGTACCTAGACACTCAGCCTGCAAAGGCAGTGTGTGGGTGTCAGGGTACAGGGCCCCTAAGGGTGGCACAATAAGTGCTGCAGTCCTCAGGGGTCTTCTCTGGTCACCATGCCCTGGGTAGCATTTACTAGGTGCTGGCAGGTGGCAAGAGATGCCAATTGGGCTTTAGTTTCAACACAGCTTTTAGGGAAGGAACACAGGCCCTGGGTACCTGGTTGGCAGGGACCCAGGGCGCACACTGTCAAAGCACATTAGCAGTTCAGAAAAAATTGGGGGCATACCAGTGCAAGGAAGATGGCACTCCATCCCCCCCCCCCCCCTCCCCCTCCCACAACGAAAGGTGATGAGACTAACCTTGCCCTAGGGAGTCTTCATGGTCTAAGTGGAAGAACCTGGAAAGCCATCTGCATTGGCATGGAAAGTCCCTGGTCGGTGTTCCACTTCAAAGTCCATACCCTGTAGGGAGATAGACCATTTCAATAGTTTGGGATTTTCCCCTTTCATCTGCATTAGCCATCTGAGAGGTCTGTGGTCAGTTTGAACCAGGAAGTGAGTTCCAAACAAGTAGGGCCTCAACTTCATCAGGGACCAAACCACAGCAAATGTCTCCCTCTCAATGGCACTCAAACACTGCTCTCTGGGGAGTAGCCTCTTGCTTATAAAAGCAACAGGTTGGTCTTGGCCTTCCTCATTGATCTGGGAGAGGACTGCTCCTATCCCCAGCTCTGAGGCATCAGTCATCACTATGAACTGCTTGGAGTAGTCTGGTGCTTTTAGAATGGGTGCTGAGCACATTGCTTCTTTCAGGGTGTCAAAAGGCTTTTGGCAGCTAACAGTCCAGTTTACTTTCTTGGGCATTTTATTGGATGTGAGCTCTGTGAGGGGTGCCACAATGGACCCATATCCTTTTACAAACCTCCTGTAGTATCCAGTCAAGCCAAGGTATGCCCTGACTTGGGTCTGGGTGGTTGAAGCTGCCCAGTCCATGATGCTCTGGATCTTGGGCTGTAAGGGTTGGACCTGGACTCCACCAACAAGGTAGCCCAAGTACACCACAGTGCCCTGCCCTATCTGGCATTTGGATGCCTTGATAGTCAGTCCTGCAGATTGCAGGGCTTGTAGAACCTTCCCAAGGTGGATCAGGTGATCCTGCCAGGTGGAGCTAATGACAGCAATATCAATGGCGGCCGGGTGTGACTTGCAACTATCGGTCGGCGCCGCTACTTGACCATCGGCCCCCAGCGCTTACTGCACAGCGCTCTTTACACTTTGACGTTTTGTCACTTCACCTGGAGAAATGTACACTGCCTTCTCGGAATTGCCGCTGATGTCCAGCACTTGTCAAGACGGCTCTGCATCAAGCACGTCACAGAGTGTGCCAAAATGACAGATCAGGATGTCTGAATAGAGGCAGCCCCGGGAAAAACAGAACAGATAGAAAATTCATAACTCCAAACTACATCAATGCGACTTCTGTCAACATCATGCCAGGCGTATGGGAAAAAACAGAACAGTTCATTTATGATATGAAAGAAAGGGGGCGGAGCCGAGCCGGGCGGGGACGCACCTGCGGCTGGCCTCCAACTTCATCTCCCACCTGGGCTTCCACCTTCTCTCCTGGACTTCTTGTCTTTTGTTCTGTCCTGACCGTCACCCTGCTGCTGTTGTCGGACAGTTTCTCTGGACTCTAGCCCTCCTCCCACTCCCTCATCCTTAACCCTTTTCCCCGAGGATGATCCTCAAATGTTTCTTCCCTTTGCTTCATCTCCCACCTGGGCTCCCACCCTTAGAGTGTTTCCAGTCATATCCCTCCTGTGCAGATAGAAGATAACTCTAATGACTAGTATCCTATGTGACTCTTAGATTGTATCCATGTGTATCCCCTCCCTGTGTTTAGAGTTATAGCTGTAACGACTAGTCGCCTGTGTGACTGTTGGAATATAGCCAGATGTATCCCTTCCCCCGTGTGAAGAGATAACCCTACTCACTAGAACAAAAGAAATGCGCTCCTGAAATGTGTAACGTAACTGACTCTATGTAAAGTGCTTTGATAACATGTAACGGAACGGGTGCTATGTAAAGCGCTGTGATAACCTAATTGGTTCAAGTTCGCGCTATAGAAAACTCTAAAAATAAATAAATAAATAAAATAGTGTTCATCAGGGGTGGAGAATGCTGTCTTTTCTTTGGCTCCTGGGGCCATGCAATCTGCGAGAAACCTGCAGTTAAGTCAAAGGTGCTGAGGAATTTGGCTGCCCCTAGCTTGTCTATCAACTCATCTGCTCTTGGAATGGGGTGAGCATCTGTCTTGGTGACAAAGTTGAGCCCTCTATAGTCCACACAGAACCTCATCTCTCTCTTTCCACCCTGTTGATTAGGTTTGGGGACCAGAACCAGTGGGCTAGCCCAGGGGCTCTCAGAGGTGTAAAATAGGAATACACAAGTTGAAGGATAAATTGTTTCAGTTTATTCATGAGAAAGATCCCATCCACAGGAGAGCATCCAGCCAGCATCAAGACAAAGCTACAACTGACTCTTAACTAAAAGATAACATTCTAAGAGATGTGTAGAAGATTCCAGTGCTTCATGACATCAGCGCAGCTATGTCATGAAGCACAGATGGACACAGAAGCACGATGCCACACATCTCCCTTCTAACAACAAGAACAAAAGTAAAAAGATAAGAAAACAATAATAAAGAATTAAAACATAAATCACACAGTTACGTAGTCCTTTAAATACTCGGGAGAAAAGGATACTCTAGTGGACTTGCGAGGAAGTGAAGGAGGTTCATCTCTTTGAAAATCACGACCAGAAGAAGCCTCCACAAGTTCATCTCTGACCACCACCACCCTGTTCAAATTCCAGACTCTATGATCTGCAGTTTTGATGGCATTCTTAAAAACTTTGATGACACGAATAGGCTTCTTAAAAGTTGTAGAAAGAGCCTTATTATTTTTACAGGGATTCTTAACAAGTACCCAATCACCCACTTTGACAGGTGTGACTTTTACAGAATTCTTCACATCAAAAATCTTCCTATTCTCAATTCTAGAGGATTCACGTAACATCCAATCATCACTCAAATCAGGAGAACTTGGTTGTAGATCATTAACCCATGCAGGCACAACCAGAGTATTCGCATTGCGTGATCTAAAAAGTTCTAGTAACAGCATGGGGAGATAGTCTATTGACTTTAACCTTGTTAAAAACATCTTCCCTCCAGTCTGTGCCAGCAGATTTAGCCATCCTGATAGTTTCTTTAAGAACACGGTTAAATCTCTCAACTATACCGTTCGTTTCTGGGTGGTATAAAGATGATTTTTTATGTTTAACACCTTGTTTCAACAAGAACTGTTCCATCTCTTTAGAGACCAACTGAGGACCATTATCTGTGAGGATGGTGTTAGGAATGCCCTCCCTTGCAAAAAGCTTGCCTAAGAAAGCCACCACATGTTTAGTCTCAATGCCACGAGTAATGGCAATCTCCGGCCACCTAGAAAAGAAATCAACAAGGACGAGAACATACCACTCACAACCAGCAGAAACAATAGGCCCCAAAATATCTAAGCCTACCTCTTTCCAAGGTGCATTTGGTCTATCCCTAATTACCATAGGCTGGACCTTAGGTTTTGCCACCCTCTCACTAAGAGCACAATCTATGCAATCCCTAATCTTACGCTCCACTTCCAAATCCATATTTGGCAAACCAATATGATCTTCTTAAAGTCTCCTTCGTTTTCGAGACCCCTAAATGTCCAATATGCGCTAAAGACATAAGCTCATCCCGAAGAGCCAGAGGTGGAACTAGTCTAGTGCCCCTAAAAAGTAAACCATCTTGCTCCGAAAGCTGATCCTTAACATGCCAAAATTTCTCACGCCCTTCGTTTGATTTCGGTTTAACCTTCCATCCTGTCATCAAGAGCTTGAGCACCTCCACAAGAACCAAATCTTCTTGTACCATCCTCAACCACCTCTCTTTATAACTTCCACACACTTGATAGTGCTTCATGACATCAGCGCAGCTATGTCATGAAGCAAAGATGGACACAGAAGCACGATGCCACAAGAGGGTTCAATTACCCCTAGCTCCAGCATCTTGCTGACTTCAGCTTTGATGCTTTCCTTGACTTGGTCTGATTGTCAATAGATTGTTTTTGACAGGGTTGCTGGCACCATTGTCCACATCATGGGTACACCAGCTGGTCAGACCAGGGGTCAAGGAAAAGTTGCTAGCAAACTGTTGCAAGACTTGCTTGCAGTCAGTCTGCTGTTGGGGAGAGAGGTTGTCTGAAAAGACCACTCCATACACTGACCCATCTTTTGGGCTGTAAGAGGAGACCAGGGAGAGGTTCACTCTCTGCTTCCTGTTCCTCATCAGTCACCATCAGCATGGTGGGCTTAGCCCTGTCATGTAGAGTTTCAGGCGGTTCACATGCATAACCCTTTTGGGTGTTCTTCTGGTGCCTAGGTCCACTAAGTGACCTCATTCTTTTTCTCCAGGATAGGGTAAGAGCCACTCCATCTGTCTTGGAGAGACCTTGGTGCCACTGGCTCCAAAGCCCACACATGTTGTCCAGGTTAAAATTCAACCATGGCAGCTTTCTTGTCATACCAGTGCTTCTGCAGCTTCTGGCTGGCCTCAAGATTCTTGGATGCCTTGTCCATGTACTCGGCCATTCTGGACCTTAGGCCAAGCACATAGTCCACAATGTCTTGCTTGGGTCTTGGAGAGGCCTCTTCCAACCCTCTTTCACCAGACAAAGTGGTCCCCTTACAGGATGACCAAACAGAAGTTCAAAGGGTGAAAACCCCACTCCCTTCTGTGGCACTTTCCTATAAGCAAAAACGGTAATGGAAAAAGGACATCCCATCTCCTTTTGAGTTTTTCAGGGAGTCCCATGATCATACCTTTCAATGTCTTGTTGAACCTTTCCACAAGACCATTGGTTTGTGGGTGGTATGGGGTAGTAAACTTGTACTGCACCCAACACTCCTTCCACATGTGTTTCAGGTAAGCAGACATGAAGTTGGTACCTCTGTCTAAAAACCACCTCCTTAGGAATCCCTACTCTGGTGAAGACAACCAGGAGGGCCTTGGCTACTGCAGGAGCTGTAGAAACCCTAAAGGAAATTGCTTCAGGGTACCTAGTAGCATGATCCACTACTACTAGAATGGATGTGTTCCCTGAGGCTGTGGTAGGCTCAAGTGGACCCACAATGCCCACACCTACCCTTTCAAAGGGTACCCCCACCACTGGCAGTGGTATCAGGGGGGCCTTTGGTTTGCCACCTGTCTTGCCACTGGCCTGACAGGTAACACAGGCGATCACAAACTCCTTCACCTTTTGGTTCACCTGGGGCCAGTAGAAGTGGCTAACTAGCCTTTCCCAAGTTTTGGTTTGCCCCAGGTGTCCAGCTAGGGGGATGTCAGGAGCTAAAGTTAGGAGGAACTCCCTGTACTTCTGTGGCACTACCACCCTCCTGGTAGCTCCAGGATTAGGGTCTCTTGCCTCAGCATACAGTAATCCCTATTCCCAATAAGCTCTGTGGGTACCACTGACATCTCCCTTTGCTTCTGCAGCAACTTGCTGCCTCTGTCTTTCAAGAGTGGGGCAGTCTTGCTGACCGTGGCACAGCTCTTCCCTAGTGGGTCCTCCTGGACCCAGGAGTCCAGCCTGGTAAGGCTCAAGCTCCATGGGCTCAGTTCCCTCTAGGGTTTCCAAGTCCTCTCCCTGAGGAGAGGGGTCCTGAGAGACTTGCTGTGTAGAAGCTGGTTCACCAGTGTTCTTGTTTTTTCTCTTGGTTGGTTGGGTCATACTTTCAGGCTCCAAACCTACTTTTTCACCCTTCTTGATGCTCTGTGCTCTGGTTTGCACACACACCAGTCTAAGGATAACTAGCATGGCTGAATGGGTTACTTGCTCAACCTCAGCCCAGGCTGAGGTTTCCAGGTAATTTCCAAGAAGACAGTCAGCTGGCAATTGTGGAGAGACCACTACCAGTTTCAGGCCAGTAACCTCCCCCCACACTAATGTCACCATAGCCAGAGGGTGTTGTCAGCATTGGTGACTGGGTAAGTTTTCCCAACCAAGAATTGCACTAGGGAAACCAGATTTTCCTTTACCATAGTGATGCTGGCACCTGTAATCCTCCGGGCTTCTACTCTAGTTCCATTAATGGAGGGGTATTGCAGATACTTGTTACAGTTGGGTGGCCAACCAGCTACATTGGCAACCTCCATTTCCCCCAAGGAGACTAGAATAGCTTGAGTGTATTCCCCGATTTGCTCTGGGCACCTCTCTGATCCCATCTGTAGATTTACTGTCCCTGAAATAGCTGTATTGGGTGCCTTAGGGGCTTTATTGTAGGGGCAGTTTTTGTCTACAGTTAAATGTCCCAACTTTTTACAGTTGTTACAATAGGGCTTGTTAGGATCAAAGTTCTTCCCCCTATAGGGCAGAGGCACAGTGGGTAGTGTGGGACCCACCCACCTGGACAGGTTTTTGGGGCCCTTTGGAAGATGCAGACTTTATTTAGGGGATTCTCACCACCTTTCCATTGGAGAGGTTTTGTAATCACCTTCTTTTGGTCACCCCCAATGGCTATCCTGGTCACCCTAGTCTTGACCCAATTGTCTGCCTTCTTTCCCAATTCTTGGGGAGAAATTAGACCTAGGTCTACCAAATGCTGATGCAACTTTTCATTTGTGCAATTACTCAAAATGTGTTCCTTCATAAACAAAATATAAAGTCCAGTAAAATAATGCACATTGTGTCCATTTAACCAACCATCCAGTGTTTTTACTGATTAGTCTACAAAATCTATCCAGGATTGGGTCTAGGTTTTGTGAACCCCCTGAACCTAATTCTGTACTCCTCCGTAGTGAGTACGATCAGTTTTCTTCATGAAGTCATAAGACCCTGCATCTGGCCCAGAGAGGGTCAGAAGCCTGTCTCTGCAGTTACCATAGAACAGTTCCCCCTGAGGGCCCCCCAGAGAGGTTTCTTTAGTCTTCTGATATCACAAGCCCTCTCAAAGGCTGTGAACCACTTGGTGATATCCTCACTTTTCTCAAATGTAGGGACAATCCCCTTGGGGATTTTAGGATCATAAGATTGCTCTTTATCCTTATTATTGGTATTGCTGCCACCAGAGATGGGGACTAAGCCCACCGCTTTCCTTTCTCTAGAGTCAGGAGTCTGGACTTTAGGTCTAATCTCTTAACCAACTTTGCTAAAATGTTGTCCTCTTCATTGGAGCTCTCCCCAATGGGCCCTCTGGGGCCTAGTCCACCTGTGTGGTAACCAGGCTCCCAGAAGCTGACTCTTGGAGTTAAGGGTGTAGAGACCCCCTACTTCCCTAGAGTGGGGAGGGAGACGGGGGGTGATTGGTATTATCCTCCTCCTCCTCCTCCTCTTCTTCTTCTTCTTCCTTCTCTGAACTGACGTCACCCTGTTAAGAGGGTGGCCTTTTGCATACTCAGCCAGGAGCTACTGGAGGCCTTGTTTGGTTGGATGCAGGCCCATGACTATATTTTTAAGTGTACATAGGGACCTCAATTCCTTGAAATTCAAGTGCAGGTAAGGTGTGAGGTTGAGCTACTCAACCAGGTCAATGTTATCGTCACTGACAGCTGGGTTCTGCGGAGACATTCAAAACGTTCTAACCCTCTACCCTAACTGTAGTGACTTTATTTTTCTGGATTTCTAATAGGACTTAAGCAAGGCCCTACCAGACTTAGCATTTTGGAAAAACCAATCTCAGAATTCTAAAGGCAATTCATGAGTTCTGTCGTGTGATCACATGGTAACCAAAAAGAAAATAAGTTACTTACCTGTAACTTTAGTTCCCCAGTATTGGTAACTTTCATAGATTCCCATGCTTTGTATCATTCCCCGTCATCGGAATGGGAGTCTTGGTAACAAAAATACCATAGCTGTAAGTAGAAAAGAAAGGAAAAAGGCCTAGGCCTCATTCCCTTTTGTAGCATATCACCCTCTGTGTAAAAGAGGCCAAAATTTGGCATCAGCCAATCAGAAGTGCCTCACCCCTTAGAACATTCCTGAAGGAACCTCAGAGCCTCAGATTTTCGTAGCCGTTGTGTACTTAGACACCATATCTGTTGTAGGCTGCGCTTTCCGAGGGGAGGCGGGTGGGCGCATGGGAATCTATGAAAGTTACCAATACTGGGGAACTAAAGTTACAGGTAAGTAACTTGTTTTCTTACCCCAGTATTGGAACTTTCATAGATTCCCATGCTTTGTATCAGAGTAGCAAGCAGTTAGCAAGATAATCACATTTTGCATCATAAATTATAGCAATAGGCAACATGTCGTAAGATACAAAATGTGAAAGACGGAAGGGGGAAAGAAAGGAAAGCTCACCATCAGTGGAAGAGGTTCCTCAGGACAGCCTGTCCTACTGCCGCATCATCTTGTTGCAGAGATTTCAAGCAGTAATGCTTGGTAAAGGTGTGAACGCTGCTCGAGGTAGCAGCTCTGCAAATGTTTTTAATCTGCAACCCGCGAAGAGGGCTGTTGAAGAAGCCACAGATCTTGTGGAATGTGCTCGGATCTTTCCAGTTAGAGGTTTTCCTGCAGCCTTGTGACAATGCAGAATGGCACTTGTGATCCATCTTGAAACACCCTGTTTGGATAGCGGAAGGCCCTTACCAGGACCTCCGAAGGCGACAAATAGCTGAAGATTTTCGAAAACCTTTAGTACGTTCTTAATAGAATTTCAAGCACCGTTGCACATCGAACGAATGCAATGCCTTTCTGCTGGCGTAGTAGGTTGAGGGAAGAACGCCTTCAGAATGACTGGTTCATTATAGTGGAAATCCGAGGGAACCTTAGGCATGAACCTAGGATTAGTTCTCATGATCACAGTGTTTCTCTTGAATTGAAGTAAAGGTTCTTGGATGGTCAAAGCCTGTAATTCTCCAACACGCCTAGCCGACGTGAGAGCAAGGAAGAGAGCCAATTTCCACAAAAGATATTTCATGTCAGAACGATGGATTGGTTCAAATGGACCCTTCATGAGTTGAGAAAGGACTAGATTTAAATGCCATGTAGGAGGGGGCGGTCTTGTGAGAAGTTGGCCTGATATTCAGTGTTCACTATTCTAGTGATCACTATGTATCAGTCCAAACAACCCTTATGGTGATTGGTTGTAAGTCAACCGATAGACCAGCTATCCTAGTAGCATGGACAAGAGCAGTCTTCGGGCTAAACTCTAGAGGGCGTGTTAAGCCAGCTGTTATACCATCACATATACCCCTTGAACACCAAGTGAAAGGACACCACACAAGTGTTATGAAAATAGGCAGTGTATTTATTTAGATCACAACAGCCCTGTACTCTTTATGAGGACAGGGCACTAAGCACACAACAAAACTCTTACGAAAATACTTTAAGTTGCACAATTTACACAAATGCCCGAGGGGCACGAAAAACCATATACTCAAAGTGGAATGCGAAATTACTAGCAGGTAAGTACTGTACTAATAGGCTTTGGAATCGCTAGGACTACGTTACTGAACCTTCAGATTACTAGTAGGAGGCCTAGGGGACTCGGGTGCAGAGTGTGCACTCTAAAGCGGGATGCGGGACAAAGTCTATGGAGGCTAGTAAAAGCAAAGTTAGTGTTCTCGGGCGAACCCGACTAGGTAAGTCGAAAACGAAAGTGGATCTGGACCCTTGGATATAAAGGCTATGCTGGGGCACCGAAATGCCGAAGTTACCTAGCCCAGGGGCTGCAGCTGCATAGGTCTGAAAAGACGTCGGGAATCCTCGTTGACCAACCAGGAGCCTGAAGAAAGAAGTTGCTGGCAGGCGACCAGTGAAGATTGTCCGATGGATCCAAGCCTGGATCGAAGATGGAAGACACCTGAAAGCAGAGGGGACCAAGTTCTCAATCACTAGCCAGTGATTGTGTGGGCACCAGGATGGCACCGGGCGAAGTCACCTCGACCAGGTGAGTGGGCGACGCTGGGCTCTGCAGTCTCACGGACCAGGAGGCGTTGTCGGCGACCAGGATGGAGGTGCGAGCTGTCCCACGATGGTTGATGCGGTCGGCGTCGCTGGACCCAGGATTGGGGCAACAAGTCTTGGCAAATTCAAGCCCACGCGGTGGACCTAAAATGGCGTCTGGAGTGGACCAGAAGGGTCCGGGGTGCTCCTCTTTTGGAAGGGAGCAAGGGCCAGTCTGGAGCAACCAGACCAGCAGTGATGTCGTCGGCGGGAAGGCCACAAGCCAGCGGGCTAGTAGCCAGACAACGCGGTGAGCAGCCACAAAGCAGAAGGGCCCCACGCAGATCTCGTGGATGCTGGGGGGCTGGACTTCGGTGCTGGAGCTGCTCAGGGTCGGGGCTTCTCGGACCCCAAAGCACTCACCAGAGGATCCCTCGGCGGTCGTGCTGGATAGAAGTCGTGCAGTTCTGATGATGGCCGGTCCCTCGAGGTCTCGTCGCACCTACGGTTCTCAGCTTAGCTGTAGAGGTAGGTAGAGGTCAGAGGTGCCAGGGAAGCCGGGTCTCGTCGAGCTGGTCAGTCGGATTCCGGAGGAAGGACGTGCAGCAAACCGCAGAGTTCTTAGGTGGTGCCTACGTGTGCAGGGTGACTACTCCTTAGCCACAAGGGAGAAATCTTGAGAAGAAGTCGAGAGTTCCTTTCGTAGAAAGTAGTTTCTTGATTCAAAGATGATCTAATTTGGATGGGTCCCCGCTCCTGCCTTTATCCTAAAGAAAGGGGTGGGTACGCGACTAGGTCCTGCCCTAGGGGTGGGACCAGGAAGGGGGGTGGTTACACCCCTCTCCCATGCTGGACTTTCACCAGGCCAGGGGCTGGTGTTCCCCTGGAACTGGTTCTAGCCGGCAGATGCGTAGTGAGCACTGGGGTGCCACTTGCAGTCACCTTCCTGTAAAGCCCTGCCTACCCAGGATACACAAAACCCTGTCTGGGATGGTGCTAGCACCGCCCCTGACAGGAAACCCTTTGTCCAAGCTCCCCTCGCTGGAAGGACTTCCAGCTGCAGGGGGTCAGACTCGTGTCTGTGGTGGCAGCATCAATTTTGTGATGCTGAGGCTTGAGTTAACTTTAACCGGGGTTCACAGTTACATACATGTCATGTCCCTCTAGAAGGGTGGAATGCTAACCCCGTCGCCAGAATTGGCGAGGGGTTAGTATTCCAATTCGTATGACACCTTACTCGACATGTTTTGATAAAGCGATACCAAAGATAGCATTTAACCGCAAGGATTATAATGCACTTAAGAGTATATGGTATGCGTTATCATGGAACAGCTATTAGGACTTGGTTCCGCAAGCTGCAAACGGGCTCAGCTCATGCCAGAGCACCATCTCACACGATTCCAAGCACTCTGCCTTCAGGATTGTCAAGGCCTGCCATAGGAGTGACTGATAGGAATCTGTGTGTCCATTTCTAGGGTTAGATATAGGTATACTATACCTAAAGCAAAGGGTGATTATACCACCTTGCCCCAGCTGTCGTGCAGCCAGTTGTGTCAGATTTAAATGGCCAGCCAGGGGTGGCATAATACATGCTTCAGCCCCTGGTAGGCCCTGGGTACACCTATGCCCTGAGTTACAGGGTCTGATAAGGTGGCCCAGTACCAATTGGAAATGTACCTAAGGTACATGGAATCCATTTTAGAGAGAGCAGTAGGCCTGGGGTCCTGATTGGCAGGGTCCCAGGCCAACTAAGTCGGAAAACCAGCAAAACACCAGGTTGGGGGCAACCATAGTCAGGTATCCACCTTCCTACAGGTCTCACCGGTGGATAGACCCTGAACAAGCCCTTAATAAATTGCTTGATAATCCTGGAAGACCACAAGGAAGGACCGGATCCTGTCCTTCTGAACCTTGACGAAGCAGCCAAATGGACCTTAATTGATGAATAGGCTTGTCCCGACTTAGCCAAGGACAGCAGATAAGGTAGGATCTGATGAGGCTTGGAATTGAAAGGATCAATGATTTCTTTCTTACACCAGCAACAAAATCTTTTCCACTTAAGGCGGTAAGTCCTGTTTGTTGAAGGAGCCCTTGCCTGGGACAGAACCTCCTTAATTTCTCTTGATAAGGGCAGGTTCTTAAACTCTCGCTGCTCAGGAGCCATGCAGTCAGGTGTAACTACTGTGGATCTGGGTGCCAAATTTGGCCGTCTGACATCGTGAGAAGATCCGGCAGAATCCTCAAAGGAAAGGGAGGAGCTATCGACAACAGATGGAACTCCGTGTACCAGAACTGCCTTGGTCAAGCCAGGGCTATCAGGATCATCCTGCACGGCTCCACCTTGATTTTCCTGATAAGTCGTGGGATCAGAGGAATGGGAGGAAAAGCGTAGACAAATGTCCTCGACCATGCTATCGAAAGTGCACTCCCCAGTGAACCTTGAAGGTGAAGCCTGCTTGCGTAAGACCGGCATTTCTTGTTGGTCGGAGTGGCAAAGAGATCGATCTCCGGTCTGCCCCACTGGCTGAAGATCTCTTCCAAAACTGTCTGATTCAAATCCCACTCGTGGCTGACTGAGGATGACCTGCTCAGCCTGTCGGTGTTTTCGTCTAGGATCCCTGGTAAGTGTTCTGCCTTCAGTGATATCCCCTGAAGGATCGCCCATTCCCAGATCTGTTGAGCTTCTTGCGACAAAGGACGAGATCTGGTTCCTCCTTCCTTGTTCACATAGTGCATGGCCGTGGTGTTGTCCGTCCTGATAAGCACTTGCGAACCTGCTAGGCGAGGAAGAAAAGCTTGCAGAGCCAGTCTTATCGCCCTTAGTTCTAAAAGGTTGATGTGGAGACCTTTCTCCTGGGGCGACCAATGCCCGCTGACATGTAGGTCTTGCATCACTGCTCCCCAACCCTCCAACGACGTGTCCGTTGTCACTACATGTGGGGACGGGTCACTTACGAAGGATAGACCTTGGGGCAAGTTGTTTTGATCTGTCCAACATAAGGTTGCGTCTTTCATCCTCAGAGTGACCGTCACTATGTTCTCGAATGAACCGTGCACCTATTGCCACTGGTTGTCCAGTTCCTCCTGCAGAGGACTCATTCTGAGTCTGCGATGGGGAATCAGTGGAATGCACAATGAAATCACCCCCAGTAGGGATTTGTATCAGCGTACAGAAAGACACCTTCTTGCACATAAGTCCCGAGCCAAGGTCTGTAATTTTTCCCTCCTTTCCAGAGTACGGAAGGCTCTTGAGAGGTTTGAATCCAAGAGGGCCCCCAGGAAGCGAGCCTTTTTTGACGGGACCGGAGAGGACTTCTCGTTGTTTAGAGTGAGGCCTAGATTCTGGAACAGATTCGTACAAGCTTGAACAGCCTCTAGCGCTGCCTCCCTGGACAGAGCTTTCAGCAACCTGTCGTCCAGGTAGGGGAAGACTTGGAAATGGTTCTTTCGCAGGGAAAGCTGCTACTGGCGCCAGGACCTTTGTAAAAATCCTCGGGGCTGAGAGGAGTCAAAGGGTAAAACCCTGAATTGAAAATGGCTCTTGGCTACTGTGAATCGCAGAAACCTTCTGTGTGCTGGGTGGATCGGAACATGTATATACGCATCCTCGAGATAGAGCGCGGCCATGAAATCTCCCGGATTGATGAGCTTCAAGATGTCCTGGAGAGAGACCATCCGGAAAGATAGGGAGATGAGATAGTGGTTTAGCTCTTTGAGGTCTAAAATGGGGCGCCATTTTTCTAGCGTTTTCCTCACCAGGAAGAACTTGGAATAAAATCCTTGTCCCCTTTGGTTTGTGGGAACCGGCTCTATTGCTCCCTTCCGGAGCATCTGTTGGACTTTGAGCCGCAGGAGACGCTGGTGTTTCGACGGAATGGCTGCCGGGGGCTTGGGTGGAGGGACTTGCGTGAATTCCAAAGTATGCCCTTTCCGAATGATGTTGAGCACCCAACGGTCCGATGTTATTTTGGACCAGTTTTGAAGGTATTTGGTGACCCTGCCTCCAACTGATGATTTCTTGAAGTAGGGTGCAGTAGGAAGAGCCATGAGGCCGCTATTGGCACTTGGACGAGTCCCGTCCTCGTCCAGCCTGTTTTCCCTTATTGTAAGGCCTGAAGTAGTTTGTCGACTGGCCCTGGCGCTGTTGATAGGGCTGCCGGTATTGCTGTGAACCTGAGCACGTGGAGGAGTAGCGCTGTTGTGTGAAGGACCCTCTATAGGTACCACCTCTGCCTCTGGCTCCTTTAAAGGGAGACTTGCGGTATTGAAGAGTCCCTAAGGACCTGGCAGGCTCCGTATCCTTTATTTCTTGAAGGGTATCATCTATGAGTTTCCCAAACAATGCCTCACCATCAAAAGGAAGATCAAGGACCTTGTTCTGGATCTCAGGCCGGAACCAAGTCGCTTTGAGCCATCCTTGGCGACGGAGGACTGCCGCCCCAGCCAGGGATCGAAACGCGGTGGTTACAATATCCATTGCACAGTCAATGGTTTCCATTGAAGTCGCTTCTCCCTCCTGCAGAATCTTTGCTTCAGATGTACGGGGCGAAATCGCACCAAAGCTGGCGGTTATATCTCCCCAAGATCGCCAGGGCATTAGCGGCCCGTACTAGTAAACTCGCCATTGAAGAGAACCTCTTCCCCGCATAGTTCAATCTCCGCCCTTCTTTGTCCAGAGGAGCTGTTAAGGGAGCAGAGGGGTTACGGGATTTTCTCTGCGCTGCCTGCGAGATAACGGAATCTGGTCTTCGATGACCCGTAAAGGCTGCGGGACCCTCATCGTGTGCCTTGTATTTCTTGTCCAGACGCAGTGGCACAGGGACCACCGTCACCGGGTTCTTCATGGCCTTAAGGCCCTCCTTCCACAAATGATCCACAATAGGGATGGACCTTGTCGATTTCCTAAAAGGCTCCTTGAAATCGTATAGAAAACTATCAGTAGTAACCTTAGGCATGGCCAATTTGAATCTGCCCGCTGCTCTCTCCATCAACTGATAAAAACCCCCTATGTCCGCTGGCGGGGAATCCGCCGGATCTGGGACTGGTGAAGCGGGATCCGCAATGATATATTCGTCATATTCAGTATTCGGAATAGAGTCATGATCTGACTGCTGGTCCCCATCCGAGGAATCATGGACCTCTTGCAGCCCGGAGGAATCTTGTTGGAAGGATGTCTGAGGCTGTGGTGAAATTTGAGCCTGTAAAGATGGCGTCACTGGTGAAGGCGAACATACTGCAGGTGTAGCAGATGCTGCCGGGACATGAAGTGGCTTATTCGCCCTAGGTTTGTAGTCTTGCAGCATGTTATGTAGATCTTGGAGAAAAGATGGCACCGTCACCATATCTTGGGCCGAATGATGTTGCGACTGGGCCGCTTGATGTTGATCACTCTCCTCCTGGACGTATTCACCCTCAGAGTCCGTCTCCAGGCACTTGAACAGAAGTTGGGAGGGACTATTGGCATAGCTGTAAGCGTCATGGTCCTCATCTCTGACTCCCATTCTTGAAAAAGCATAGTTGGTGGAAGGGGGGATACACTCCTCGGAGAAGTCATCTCCGGCGTGATTCTCGTCACAGAAATGGTAATCCTTTTCTCAGAGGATAATATCGTCGACGGTTCCGTCGTCGACGGCTGTACATGCGTCGACGAGATCGGGGTCGTCGAAGTAGTCGACGAGGAAACTGTGGGCACACCAGCCGTCGTCCTCGTCAGTCGTCGTTGCCCTAGTCGGCGAGACTGTCGTCTACGTCATCGTCGACACCACCCTCGACGTCGTCACCATAGTCGTCGGTGACACTGTAACCTTCGTCGTCAGCGCCTTTGCCGGCAGAGTCTTCGTCGTCGGCGCAATCTTAGTCGTCGACGTCATCTTCGTCGCCTTCTCAGTCGACGCTGGCGTACCTGCCGTCGACTACCTTCGTCGACGAAACTCCCGTTGTCGACGATATCAACTTCTAAGCCGATTATTTCGTCAACGGAACCTCCGGCGTCGATGTCTTAGTCGTAGAGGACTTAGAGCTCCTCTCAGAAGATTGAGAAGAAGGTTTTTTGAAGGCTGAGGCAGTCATCTCACCTTTTGAAGGCGTAACTTTTCACTTCTGTGAGATTTGCTGGGACCTAGGCCCTCAGACTCACTGGGGTCTTTTTAGAGGCCTTAGAAGGTCTTTCCACAGAAGGGGAAGGAGAACCCCCACCCCTCTTCACTGACCTTCTTGAGGAAGACATCGACGCTGCATCCTCACTGTCAATAGAGACAGTATCCTTCCTGGACTTCAGCTTCTGGAGCCATGTCAAGAGTCTACCCTCACGGTCCCGGAGGGTCTTGGTTGTGAAGGTGCGACAGATCTTGCAGTCAGCAGCCTGGTGGTCAGGATAGAGGCAATAGATGCAGTCTTTGTGCCTATCCTCCACAAAAAGCCTTTTCTTGCCACAGGTGGAACAAGGCTTGAAAAGGGCTTTTTTCTTCTCCATTTCACTCATCCTGGAAAATAGTCCGTAATCCTGAAGAGAATCTAAAAGATTCTGAAGAAAATATCCAAAGTAATTCCTTAGAAAAGTAGACGTTGAGCAGAGCTCACAGGAGACTCCCTAAGCACAACGTGCGGTAGAAAATCTGAGGCTCTGAGGTTCCTTCAGGAAGGTTCTAAGGGGTGAGGCACTTCTGATTGGCTGATGCCAAAGTTTGGTCTCTTTTACACAAAGAGGGTGATATGCTACAAAAGGGAATAAGGCCTAGGCCTTTTCTCTTTGTCTTTTGTACCTACAGCTATGGTATTTTTGTTACCGAGACTCCCATTCCGACGACTGGGAATGATACAAAGCATGGGAATCTATGAAAGTTCTAATACTGGGGGAGTCCAACAAATGCAAGTTTGTATCCCACCGCTGATCCACCAATGTGAGAAAGTGGCTCTATATATACTGGACCAGAATAAGGTACAGTGTGTATAGAGTCCACAAACCCCAGAGGTATAACAGAGGTTAAAGCCAGGTGTGACCTTACTCTATAAAGTGGTAGCTTGGTCGAGCAATAAGGCAGTACCAGAGGACAGTGTAAAGCATTTGTTGTACACACTCAGTCAGCAAAAGGTTTCACACACTCCAAGACTGAACTCCGGGCCAATCGTTTTTATATCAAAAGAGTTGTTTTATTTCTAGAACCAACAGGCATCAAAAATATATTGTTCTCAATATGAGAGGTCTCGGATGAGTACTTTGCAGAAAGGCAATAAACTCTGTAGAGACAATAGGTACAGGGGTTGCAGTAGGCAACATAATTCTACACACAATTTAGCATTGAGCTCAATGGATTTCCTTATATAAACACAGGTGATTACTTTGTAGATTACTTTGGCAATTCCAGGACTGGCTCCTAGGTTCAGTCCTGGGGTCTAAGCTGGAAACAGCTTAGCAAAAAGTTTTAGGTATTGTGGTGATTTTTCAGGAATAAAAAGCTATTTTAAAAGTTCACACTTAGAAACATTTCAACAGAAATCTGGCAATGTTACCCAATGGGAGAAAATTCAGGTTGCAGGTAAAGTACGATCTCGTTACTTTTGTAATCCAGTACTGGTCTTCTGGGGCCAGCACTGGGGTCTCAACTCAACACAGGTAAGTCATTACGTTTCAGTATTTCGTATGATTTTTAAAGAATATTTCTAGTTTTCAAAAGTAGACAGTTAAAAGAAATTTCATAGAAAAGCAGACAATTGATTCCTATGGAGAAAATACAAGTTACTAGTAAACCAGCTAGGTATTACTTTTGCGTTTCAGCACTGGGCTACAAGGTACAGTACTGGCTCCTCTCCTGATCACAGGTGAGTATTTCGGATGATTTTATATGAATATTTAAAGTTTTCAAAAGTGGACAATTAGAGGATTTTTCGAGTCAAACCAGTCAATGTTATTCAATGGCAGGTAAGTGAGTTACCGGTTTCCTAGTGAGTACTCGACTGGTGAAGTTGTGGTCAGGGCGTAGACTCAGGGGTCCCCCAGGGTCAGGTAGGTTCAGTTGGTTCACCCTCAGCGGCGCAGGGGCGGCCGGGTGCAGAGTTAGTTAGGCCCAAGTTATCCAATGGGGACGGAGGGCACGCAGCTGTAAGAGCTGGGCTCCTGGTCACTTGCTCAGAGCAAAGGGGGAAGCAGGATAGGACAAAGGTGGCACAGCCAGCGGTACTCGGGCGGCTGGGTGCAGTGTGCTTTTGAGCCGTCGGGCGCTCAGTGTTATCCAATGGAATAGGTCAAAAGGGAACAAAGGCTGCAGGCTCGGGCCGGAGACTCTCCAGGGGAGACCAGCACGCCGAGAGGTAAGATGGGATCTTGGAGCACAGGTAGGTACCCCAAAGGGAGGCACAGGGGGCTGTAGGGTGCCGGATGCAGGGGTGTCTTTGTGTGTCGGAAAAGCTAACGCTCAAGCTGGTCTCGGTTGTGTGGCCCCTAGTTCTGAGTCTGCAGACATAGTCTGGTTTGTCGAGGAGGGTCTTTGGGCACTGGACTTCGGGTCCCAGTCGCCAGGGGGACGTCCTTGTGGTCTTGGATCACTCAGGCACGGGCCGGGCTCAGCGAGTGAGAAGTGGACTGGTCCGGAGCTTCCTGGCTGACACCAGGGGGGTTGTTGCAACAGAGCCTCTGCTGATGGGAATCCCAGTCTTTAAGAGTGTCAAGGTTGCTGTCCGCAGGAGTCGCTGGGATTCAGGCAGGAGCAGGTTCCAGGATCGACAGGCCGGTAGGACTGGGGCCAATTCAGTTGTTGTCGTCCTGTTAGCAGCTGCGCGGAGGGTCTTCTTGATCTTTCTTCTTTTGGTATCAGGATCCGAGGAGGAAAGGTTCAGGGAGCCCCTAAATATTGAATTTAGGGGCGTTACAGGCAGGGCAAGGGCAGGGGCAGAGACCAATAGGTCCCTGTCCTGGGGTGGGTACACCCCCTAGCCTGCTCCTCTCCTGTGGGAAGGGGGCAGGATCCTAGTGTGATTGGGCAGGGCTCCACATCTTCAAGATGGCCGGAGTCCAGGGCCGTGCTCCACCTAGTCTCCCCCACCTGAGGGGTGGGGTTGGCACAGGCAGGCACACCCCCTTCCTGACGTAGTTCTTCCCGCCAGGACTGGTGGTGGTCAGTTGCTGGGTATAGCAAATGGTCTGGAGAAGCTCACAGAGGCGGCATGCCTTTGAAGCTTCCCCTGCCCATTCTGGGTGGTAGACCTAGCACCTCGCCCAGCATTTCCTTCTGGAAATGCTGCCCAAAGTTCTCAGATCTCAGTATCACTCACTGGGCACAGGTGCATCAGTCAGATGTCTAGAATTGGGGCAGCAATTTCAGCACCCCTGAAATAATGTATTGCTCTCTACTGAAGGACCACTATCCTGAAAGAAGTCTAGAGATGCACAGCACTTACTGCACAAACAAGGGTGATAAACTAATTTATCATGATGCATTGAGGCAAACGGAGTGCTGGGATTTGAGGCAGTGTGCTCCCACCCTCTCTCTGACCAAAGTGTCTGAGCCTAGGAAAACATTTTAGATCACAAAGTCACCATTTTCTTCATTATCACAAAAGACAACTTTCAAGTACGTGAGTATAGCATTCTTGCTGTAAACAAAAAACTGCTTGTTTGATTTGCTCCATGTATAAAAATCTAGACCATATATAGGACACACACAGCGCACAACTTGCCTCTTCGTTAACAAAAAGCATTCTGATAAGGTTGGGGGCAGGAAGGTTTCTTGCTTCATGTTTAAAACTCCCACTTTTAATAAACATTACTAAAGCATGATGTGGTAGCGCAATGTCATTTACAGACAGCATACTTTCCATGATGCATTTGTTCCTCAAACCTAACAGGAAGTGGCTAATGCTCTCACAACTGCTTTAGAGAAGAGAAAAATTAAAATGCATCTCACCTGAATCCTGACATAGCTCGCCGTCATTAATGTAACATTCACCTTCCTCAGCAATGTTTTCTTCAGACTTCCTTTCCTTTTCAAGATTAGCAGGCTCAATCATGGTTTCCTTCACATGTGGACTTTCATAGGATATTGAATGTGGCTCTTCCCTGGGAATTTGTTCCATCTGAGCAGATGCTTGAAGATGCTGGTCTTGTGGAGTTATAACTTGTGGAGGCCTCTCTTGTGGGGTCATCACACGGGGTGGCCTTTCCTGGGGCGTCGCCACGCGGGGTGGCCTTTCCTGGGGTGTCGCCACACGGGGTGGCCTTTCCTGGGGCGTCGCCACGCGGGGTGGCCTTTCCTGGGGCGTCGCCACGCGGGGTGGCCTTTCCTGGGGCGTCGCCACGCGGGGTGGCCTTTCCTGGGGCGTCGCCACGCGGGGTGGCCTTTCCTGGGGCGTCGCCACGCGGGGTGGCCTTTCCTGGGGCGTCGCCACGCGGGGTGGCCTTTCCTGGGGCGTCGCCACGCGGGGTGGCCTTTCCAACGATGTAACCATGGATGACTTATCCTGGAGAGTCGTTCCCTGTGGCAGTCTTTCAAGGGAGGTCGCTAATTGGTGTGGTCTTTCATGCGAATGCCTTTCAAGAAATGTGTCCCGGTTTGGCCTCTCTCTAAACATTTCTTGTTGTGAACGGTCAACAAAAGTTTCACGGTGAAACCTTTCTTGCAACAATGAAGCTTGGTGTGGCCTATCAGGTGGGCCCATATCACGACGTTGTCTTTCAGAGTGCAGCATATCCCGATGAGGTCTTTCAAAAGGCACTGTGTCCCGGCGGGTCCAATCCAGAGGGCCCACATCCCTGCGAGTTCTATCAGTGGGAGCCATGTCCTT
Source organism: Lissotriton vulgaris (assembly GCF_964263255.1). Lineage (NCBI taxonomy): Eukaryota > Metazoa > Chordata > Amphibia > Caudata > Salamandridae > Lissotriton > Lissotriton vulgaris. Next base: position 769,697,587 of record NC_141685.1, on the reverse strand, counting down.
GCGAAATCGATCAGGAGTCGTCATGTCCCGGTGTAGTCTATCTGAATACACTACATCACGACTTTGTCTGTCGTGCTGTACTGTGTCCTGGAGTCGTTTCTCTTGTAGAGTCACCTCATGGAGCGGTCTATCTGGACGCCTCACATCAGAATACGGTCTCTGAAGTATGTCATGGTGTTCTCTATCTGACACTGTATTCTGGATCATTCTTTCTGGCAGAATCATATCCAAGTGTGATCTATCTCCCTGCGTTTTATCATGTTGAGAAGCATCTGTCAGTACCATATTATCTTGATGCATTCTATCCAGCAAGCACTTATCAGGGGCAGGTCTATATAATAGGTTCAACTCTTGTTGTGGTCTATCCAGGCTTCTTTCTTGGTGCAATGTACCTGGGAGACTAGTTTTCTTGTGTTCTCTATCCAATGGACCCATAGCCTGCTGAGGCTGATCTGGCAACATTAGATCCTGCTTATGTGCTTCAGGAACCATCATCTCCTGGTGCAGTCTCCCGGGCAGCATCATATCTTGGGGAGATCTATCAACCACCTTCATATCAAGATAGGATCTATTCACTGCCATATTATCCTGGCTAGATCTTCTGAACAGAGGTTCCTGGGATGGCTTTTCAATTGGCTCACCTGCATGCAACATGTTTCCCAGTAGTAAAGATTCCTTGGGAAGCTTTTCAAGCTCCATAGAGTCCTGGGGCAAAGTTTCCAAGGATTGAGGCACCTGGGGTGGACCTTCCAGCATCAGTGTCAATGGAGCATTGCTTTCAAATAAAATTGTTTCCAGAGTCATATTGTCCGACGGCAAAACCCCTGGTAGCATATTTTCCAAGCATGTGTCCGCCTTAAGCACACTACTCTGCAGCTGAGCTTCCTCTGCTACCCCCGACTCAAAAGATAATCTTTTAATTTCTATTTGGCCCACCTGCTCCACATGCTCAGCTTCTAAAGGAGGTTGTTCTACTGGCTCATGTTTTTGTGAGATTTCATTTACTGATTTGTGATTGTAAAATAGTTTAACCACTGGATGCAACATCTGGGGCATCTTCTCGAGCGGAACAGTGCCATGGGATATACTTTCTAATGGTTCATTATCAGGAGATATTTTCTCCATTGATTCAGTTTCTTCGAGTGCAATTGAAAATGTCTGATCTTGATGGGTCATATCATCAAATAGCTCTGATTGAGATTTCTTAATCTGCTCCATTTGTGAAGGTTTTTTAGCCACTGATATGATCTCCTCGACTACTTTTTCAACTGGCTCACAGTCCAATGAGGGGCTTTCTACGGACTGATTTTCTGGGGGCAACTTATCCACCTTTTCAGTCTCATTTTGTTGATTCGGCAATGCCACCAAATCAGATGGCACTCTTCCGATAGGCTCAGACTCATGGGGTTGCTTTTCTACTGTAGGTTTTTCAACAATGCCAAGTTTTTCATTGAGACGTTTCAGCTTCTCTGCACAAGCAGCTTTTCTTTGCTCTTCCATTCTTCGTTCCTCTTCCTCCCGTCGCTTACGAGCTCGTTCGACCAAGGCAGACATGTCCCCCGGTTGCCGTCTCCTTTGTTTCCAGGCTTCATCTTCGTCTGGCTTTGAGGTAAAGGAACCCAGTCTTGCTGCTCCAGCCAGGCGGTTGGGGTTTGGTGTGGACTATAGGATTGAGGGGAAAAAATTATAATTTTCAGGAGCATAAAAATGTTTACAATCATATTAAAGTTGAAACAAAAGTGGTAACAGGCTGATACACAGAAACTTGGGAGAATTTTTTTTTCTAATCTATTTTACACATGTCCAAAAGAGACTATCTCCAGACAGTTCCTTAAAAGATGCAAGTAAGATGTGCCTTTGCACTTCAGCAGCCTTGACACTGGCAGAACTGCTAGACTTGGTTCACTAAATCACTACAAAATGCAACCTCCAAGACGATACTTTCAAGGTAATGTCTACAACTTTGGTGTCCTGCCTATTTATAGGATCTTAATTTGATTTATAACCCTAGGATCATGCTAAAAAGAAAAAAGAAAAAGAAAAATGTTACCTATCTGTAACAGTGGTTGCAGCTTGTTAGAAAGTCAGATTATGTACACAATTCCATCACATACTGGGTGGGTTTTGGAGAGTACTGTTTTGTATGGAATAAAGTCAGCACCAACAAAAGGAAAATCAAGATGGTATCAATAAATGTTCCAAGTCAATAATGAAACCACTTCTTGTCACCTTAAGACATTTTTTTATCTTGTAGTGTTCCATGTTTTGAGTTGTGGGTGTGTGTGATGTGGTCAGGTTTCAAGCAAAGACTAATATAAGTATTCATTGCAAAGAAAGCAACCAATCAATACCTTTATCAGGCTGACAAAATTATTTGCAAGCTTTTGTGACCAGTTAAGGAAAATGCTACTTACCAGTATGCATCTGTTCTTGGCATGTTGAGATGCAGAGATACACACTGTACACAGATCGCCACCTAGTGTTGAGCCTGGATGTTTGCACTTGTTTTTGTCCTGAAAAGTTCTTTGGAAGTCACGAGATAGGCGACTCCTCCTTTGGATCACATTGCCCATGGACATCGGCTCCATCCTTATATTGTTTTCCGCCATTAGGGAAATGGAGCTTTGCAAGAAAAGGAAGGATGTCCATGTAAGCTGTATCTAATTAAGATAATACTGGAACAGATAAAGGTAGCTGGGGAGGCGGGTGGGTGTGTGCAACTTTGCAGCTCTACATGCCAATAACAGATGCATACTGGTAAGAAGCATTTTCCGTTCGAGGCATATGAGCTGAAGATTATACACTGTGCATAGATTGTTTAGCAGTACCCACTCTTTGCGGCGACCACCCCTGTCCGTTGCAGTAGTTTGAAATAGTGTTCTGAGAACAGCCTGGCCCACATTAAGCTTGTTGTCTAGTCTACACATCTACACAATAGAGTTTTGTGAATGTGTGGGGTGTAGACCAGGTAGCTGCTTTGCAGTTGTCATCTAAGGGAATGTTCCCCAAAAATGACATTGAAGTCCCTATTTTCCTTGTAGAGTGGGCTTTTGGAGGAACAGATAACGTACGTTTAGCTTTGTGGTAGCAAATCTGTATGCATTTGACAATCCATCTAACTAACCTAGATTTTGATAAAGGGTTGTCCTTGTGTGGTGGTGAGAAAGAAAAAAAAAGTTGTTTGGTCTTACGAAAGGGTTGTGTTCTCTCAATGTAGTATAACTATGCTCTTGACATCTAGGGTATGAAGAGCTCTTTCTGCTACTGTCTGTGGCTGCGATAAGAAAACGGACAGTTCCACATATTGATTGCGGTGGAAGGGAGAAATGACTTTGGGAAGAATTAGTACAGAGAACAACCTTATTATGATGCAAACGCGGGAAATGTTCTGGAATAGTTAGTGCTTGTAGTTCACCAAACTCTCCGTAGAGTAGTAATCGCTACTAGGAACGCAACCTTCCATGTTAAGAATTGTAGTTCACATTTATCTAAAGGTTCGAAGGGAGGTCCCATTACCGTGTGAGAACAATGTTCAAATTACACACTGGTGAAGGTGGTACTCTGGGAGGAATTATTCTCTTGAGGCTTTCCATAAAGGCTTTAATAGCAGGCACTTTGAACAGAGATAGATGTAGTCTATTTTGTAGATATGCTACTATGGCAGCAAGATGCAGTGTAACAGACGTGTAGGCTAAGTTACATCTTTGGAGGTGTAATAAGTATTCTATGATGTGTTGAATAGACACATCTAGGGGATTAATATTGTTGTTGTGACAATATATTACAAAGCGTTTCCACTTAGCTGCATAGCATGCTCTAGTGGCTGGACATCTAGCTTCTTTTATGACGTTCATGCAGTTAGGAGGAAGGTTAAACTATCCGAATACTAGGATTTCAGGAGCCAGATCGCAAGGTTGAGCTGAGCTGGGTCCGGGTGTCTGATCTCTCTGGGATAAAAGGCGTGGAGATGGGTATAGTTTTTGGTGCGGTACTAGAGTTGTAGCAGTGTGGTGTACCACGGCTGTCTGGCCTACGTTTGAGAAACTAGGATGAGGGTTAGAAAAACCTGCTGTAGTTTGCAAACTACTAGTGGCATGAGTTAGAGAGGCGGAAAAGCGTACGCAAATTTGCCTGACCAGTTCATCCATATCGCATTGCCTTTGAACAGTGGGTCTGGATATCTGGCAGCGAAGCTTGGGCATTTGGCATTTTTGTGGGTGGCAAATAGGTCTATCTGAGGTTGTCCCCACATCTGAAAGAATGGTTGAAGAACTTGCGGATGAAGTTCCCACTCTGGGATCTGTTGTGTCTGATGACTTAACAGATCTGCTATGGTGTTTTGTACTCCTGGAACATGCTGGGCTAAGAGGAATAGGTTTTGGGGTATAGCCCACCACCATATGTCCTGTGCTAGCTGAGAGAGTTGCAGGGAGTGTGTTCCGCCCTGTTTCTGTATGTAATAAATGGCTGTCATGTTGTCTGTGCGGACTAACACAGCCTTGCTTGATATTTGCTTTTGGAATGCTTTTAATGCTAGGAATTTGGCTAGTAAATCCAGGTGGTTGATATGGAGTAACTTTTGTTGTGGTGTCCACATGCCTTGCATGGTATGTTGTAGTAGGTGGGCTTCCCAGCCAGAGAGTGATGCGTCCGCTGTCAAGACTATCTGAGGAACTGGCTCTAGGAACACTAGATCTGTTAATTGACCTTGAAACTGGTTCCATTGGCGTGCTAAGGACTCTTGGAAAGGACGCATTTGTAGTCTTGCATGGGGCACTATAAAAATGCAAGAGGCCATCATCCCTATAAGCTGCATGAACACTCGTGCTGGAAGGGAGTGTTGCGGTTGAAACTTCGTGAGAAGAGCTTGCCGAAGAAGGATAAGCTAGCGCTGTTGAGGTGTTTATTGTGGCACCGAGGTATTGTTGTACTTTGGTTGGCTGCCGATGGGACTTGGTGTGGTTTATTGTGAACTCCAAGTCATGAAGCAGTTGGATAGTGGCATGAGTGTATTGTACACACTGGTTGTAGGAGCTGGCTTTTATGAGCAAGTCTTCTAGATATGGGAAGACGAGGATGTGTTGTCTTAAATGTGCTGCCACTACTGCTAGGCACTTGGTGAATACTCTTGTTGCTGATGTGACTCCGAATGGGAGTACTTTGAATCAATAGTGCTGACAGTCTATTACAAATCGGAGATTATTCCTGTGAGCCTTGTGAATAGGAATGTGTAAGTATGCGTCCTTAAGATATAGAGTAGCAAGAAAGTAATTTTGTAAAAGAAGAAGAGAAAGGACCTGTTGGAGTGTGAACATGTGAAAATGGTCTGACTAAGTATATGTTTAGGGTCTGAGGTCTAGAATAGGCCTTAGAGAGCCGTCCTTTTTTGGGATAAGAAAGTATAGGTATTAAAATCCCTTGTTTTGTTGGTGCAGAGGAAATGGTTCTATTGCACTTTTTTCTAGTAAGGATATTACTTCTTTCTTTAGCATTAATAGGTGTTCTTGTGACATTGGACGCTGTCTGGGTGGTATGTTTGGGGGGGTAGATGTTAGTTCAAGACAGTAACCTAATTGAATAACTTGTCACACCAACCTGTCTGATGTGATGTTGGTCTAGTCAGGAAGGAATTGTTGTAGTCTTCCCCCCACTGGAGTGGAATGTGAGGGGGATGTGGAGGAAAGTCATTGGGAAGGGGTGGAGGCAGAGCGGGAGTTGCTAGTCTTGCCTCTGCCTTTGTTATTGTTACCCTTGTAACCCCCTATTTGGCAGCCCCTAGTGAGGGAGGATTGGCTATGGGTCTTATAAGAAGTGGAGGGGCTATCTGAAGAGTAGCTTCTTGTGTTGCCTCTGTAGGATGAACAAAAAGAACGTCTGGGACCTTGCGACTGCAAGGTTCCCATACATTTAGCTGTGTAGGTATCTTTATTCATCTTCACTAGGGATACATCGACATTAGGGCCAAATAGGTCTTTCTCATCAAATGGTTGATTGAGGATGGAATTTTGGACTTCAGGTTTGAAACCTGAAATACGTAGCCAGGAATGCCTACGCAAAAGGACGCTGGTGTTAATTGCCCTTGAAACGGTATCTGCGGTATCTAGGGCACAATGGATGGAAGTATTACTTCCTGTATGAGTTCATTGGCCCTATTTTATATTGTCTGGTAGATGCTGCATTATGGATTCCTTTGAAAAGCTAAGGAGTTTGGTCCTGCTTAGACCACATTCCTAAGGGCCAAACAACAATGAAAAAACAACAAGTTTGCCTATACCACTAAACTATTTTAAGCTATTCTTGCTAATTGGTCAAAACACAATTCTTTTTTGTTTGCACCGGTATTTTTATTTACACCTTTTGATTTACATTTTTTGTATTTTTTCATATTTTCATAGGTCTGTAAAGGAGAAAATATTTACACAATCTTTACAAACAAATATATATATATATATATATACAGATATTTACATAAACTCATTTACAGTCCACATTTTGAGTAAGACATACTTGACATATCACATCAATTAAACAAAAAACTTTACACACGAAAACCAAAACAATTATGACCTTCTTGAATTGCAACTGATTGAATTAATATCCAATTATACGACTCAATTTTTCAAAAGGAGCAATACACCAAATGTTAGCACATTACATTGATAGCAAAAAATGTATTAAAGCTATCCCTAAACAATAAACATTTCTTCTATTTCTTCTGCTCCTTTTGCTTGTGCCGACGCGCTTCAAGTCATGGGCATTGAGTACCTAGACTCATCAGGGCTTCCTCTATTTTCAGTATATAGTGGAAGAAAAAAGATTTTTATTTACAAATTGGCTCTGCCAACTTCTCTTCAATATTTTACACCAACTCTATATAGCACTTCCAATTGTACCAGAGGGATAAACTGGAGAGCTTTTCTGTTTTAGTTGCAGGCTGTCCTCAAGCTCCCGCTTTTGTGATTCAAATTTGAGGTTCACGTTCTGATGTCAAGGTGACCTGATTTTAAACCTGTAAAACATACGAATATTTTTTGCAAAGACTTTCTCTAGGGAGTAATCTCTTTACGTGCTGCTATTTAGCTCAGATCGTAGTGCATATCTCAAATGTATTTTTCATTTCATTTAACGCTGGTCGCTACTTCTTGCCGTCAGAGGGGCCGCAATGCCTTCGTTTTCTCAATGTACCGAGAAATCAATAGCTATTGTTAAATACCAAGCGACCTCCATTATGGACTTTCTTAAAAATGCAAATGTGTTGCACGTACCACACATGTCACCGTGTTGGCTTGTTTTACTTCAAGGTGAAAATCTTCAAGTGTTATTCATTTCCTCAGCCGCATCCGTTTAGAGGAGCAAGCTGGCGAAAGAAAGGTGTAATTGTAATACTCCTATTCGCTACATTTGTATCACTTTAAACCACAAACCGCGTTTGAAACAGACGGTGCATTCGCATACCTTATAAAAGCCCTTTCACGAATTGCGCTGTTTTGGGGCTGTGTTCTTTAATTCCACAATACCTAATGCGAAAAAAGGAACCAGTTTTAGGTGTCTGTTCAAACGGCAACTGGCTTCACTACGATTTAGGCTGAAATCCACAAAATATTACCTTCATGGCATGCAAGGGTGAGGTTCACTGCTTCACGAACACTGAAAGCGGACATCTTTGAAGCAGTATTTCTACCCTTTTATGCTGGTGGATTGAATTATGGGAGTTGTAGTACCCCATCTAAGGAGCGGTTCCATTTAAATCGAGGAGTTGGTGGTTCCCGTGCTTAGAGATGGGTTCTAAGCAAGAGCTGCATCCCTAAACTATTGGCCTGCCTGGGGGGTCATTGAGATTTTTATGAATTTTAGGAAAGAAATATAGAATTGGGGTTCTAGGAAATTTCTTCACTAGGGAATCGTGTTCCTTAGGTCCCAAGAATCCCTTTTCTTTTCCTATATCTAAGATGTCAGAAATCACTTGAGCTTAATAGAGCCACTTCCCTTAAACATGCACTACATTTCCCATAATTCAGGGCAATTGATAGCAGGGCCTCAATTCGACCTTGTCTGCCATACTGATAGGGTAATGGCTTTCTGGCCCCCGAGACGCCATTATGGCAATTGTTCTTATTAGTAATGAGTAGCACGGGAACCACCAACTCCTGGAGTTAAATGGAACCGCTCCGTAAAACATGCGTGACACGGTGACCCGCGAGCTACGTGCAACAAACTTGCCTTTTTAAGAAAGAGTCCATAATGGAGGTCACTTGGTATTTAACAATAGCTATTGATTTCTCGATAGATTGAGAAAACGGCAATGAGTAGCGACCAGCATTAAATTCAATGAAAAATACATTCGAGGTAGGCACTACGATCTGAGCTAAATAGCAGCATGTAAAGAGATTACTTCCCAGAGAAAGTCTTTGCAAAAAATATTCATATGTTTTATAGGTTTAAAATCAGGTCACTTTGACATCAGAACGTGAACCCCAAATTTGAATCACAAAAGCGAGAGCTTGAGGAGAGGCCGCAACTAAAACAGAAAAGCTCTCCAGTTTATCACTCAGGTACAATTGGAAGTGCTACATAAAGTTGGTGTAAAATATTGAAGAGAAGGTGGCAGAGCCAAATTGTAAATATATCTTTTTTCTTACACTAAAAACAGAAAAAAAGAGGAAGCGCTGATGAGTCTAGGTACTCAATGCCCTTGACTTGAAACGCGTCGGCACAAGCAAAATGAGCACAAGAAATAGAAGAAACATTTATTGTCGTTTAAGGTTAGCTTTAATTAAGTTTTTGCTATCACTGTAATGTGCTAAAATTTGGTTTATTGCTCCTTTTGAAAAATTGAGTCGTATAATTGGATATTGATTTAATCAGTTGCAATTCAAGAAGGTCATAATTGTTTGTTTGTTTTCTTGTGTAAAGTTTTTTGTATTATTGAAGTAATATGTCAAGTATGTCTTAGTCAAAATGTGGTGTGTGTGTGTGTGTGTGTGTGTGTGTGTGTGTGTGTGTGTGTGTGTGTGTGTGTGTGTCATTAATCAAAGTGCCCACGCGCTTAGAGGAGCACACAGCGGTACGCCTCCCATCAGGGACTTTAAATTAAGCCTGCTGCAATGTTCTGTGTGCTGAGCCTGACGCGTTTCAAGGAAAACCTCTTTTTCAAAGGCTGCTGTCTGTGTACTTCTTGTGCAATGACTGCTTCACGTGGAATGAAAGGCGCAGTGAGTGCTGTTTTTCGTTTTTCATTGCTTTTATTGGTATCTGGCCCCTTCGTAATTCCAGCTGATTACATACTGCCAATGTTGCATGCTGGGGCATCTAGTCCCTCGAGCTTTTCATTATATCCCTAAGTGGGTCCCTAGCGCCTTCTTCAAAGTTACACACAATTTATATGTTATGTCCTTAAGTAGGATTGTTGCAGGTTGAATGTATGGCTTACCGTGCTGAATATTACCAGGAAAAGTTCCCAATCTCAGCCTCTCCTTTGGTTGTGAGATGGTGCTTCCTCTCTCGGCAGGGCTGCCGAGTGTAAATGTCATTAATCACATAAATTGTGTGAATTTTCTTCTTGGAGCGGAAGGAGGCACAAGCTGAACAGTCTCTGGCCTCGTGCTACGGTGAGAGACAAAGGTTGCACACCTGATGGAGATTGGTGAAGGGAAACTTCGACCCACATCGAGAACACTTCTTAAATGGCGTCCTTTTCATGAGCGAGAAGATAAGGAAACGGTAGGCCCGAAGGCCTTAGTCGACGATCGGGATTGTAGACTTTTAAATTATAGAGATCGCATGGAGATGGGAAACGCGTTTGAGACCATACCGTCAGAAAAGGGTGAGGGATTGCGCACCGAAACAAACCTCAGTTCCAAACCGGAGCGCAAAAACCGCATCCGAGCCCAATGACGGAAAAAAACTGTTTAAGGATGGAGCCGATGCCCATGCGCAATATGATCCAAAGGAGGAGTTACCTATCTCGTGACTTCCAAAGAACTTTTCAGGACAAAAACAAGTGTAAACATCCGGGCCCAACACTAGGTGGCGATCTATGCACAAGTGTAATCTGCCATCTCGGACATGATTATATCAGGCTCTTGGAATATCTACTCCACAATGTCATTTAACGTTTTGGGCAATATGGCATGTATGTACCTTACTTTGGGGATCTCTTATTGATCTCTCCCATAAAGCATTTACTACTACCATAGATTGATAATGCCATCTTCCTATCCCAGCTAAGTCTGTTCACTAAAATGTAACAAATCGGAATACAAGTCATTTTTCATTTGGTAATGTTGCCTTTGAAATGACTGCCTTTGTGTTATCATGTAAATAAGAAATATTATGGTGTTATTGATGTCTTGCATACATAAAATAATGTTCACATCATATCAAATTCATATTTCATAACCTTTTCCTTAACCTACTCAGTGGCATGTGAGCAGCCGATGGAAAAGTGCATGTGTTTTATCGTGCATATGTATCCTTATGAAGAGTTGGAGTAAAGCGATTCTATAAAATCCTATTTTTCCCTATGTAAATATTTACAAGTCTACTGGTTCAAAAATTATATTTCTCTGTACACTTTTATTCAAAGCCTATTTTTTCCCCCAATGCTTTTCGAAGATTAGCAGCCTTGACAGAAAACTGTACTTAAAATAAATGGTGGGCCTGACAACGCTATTGTCCCTTTAAGGCTTTCCACCCCAATACTGGAAAAATCATATTGTAATATGAGCACTTACTACCCCTGACGGGGCGTCAAATAATTTTTTCGGCTAATAGCACATTACTCCGGAACACAAAGGATTAGTGGTGAATTAGTATAGTGAAAATATAAAAGTAATTTGAGAGGTGGCTATGTTAGTCAGTTATTTGGATTGAGAAGGATAGTGGGGGAATTAAGAGGGGAAAAGGTTTGCATTCATATAGCACTTGCTACCCCTGATTGGGGGGAGGGGGTTGAAGTGCTTTTTCGGCGAGTAGTACGCTACTCTGGAACTCATACAGTGTTAGTGGTGAATTAGTATAGTGAAATATGAAAGTCATTCCAGTGCTGGATATGTTAGTTATTTGGATTGAGAAGGATAGCAAAGGGTTACAATTGGTCAAAAGTTAAGCATTTAAATAGCGCTTGCTAACCCTAAGGAAGTGTTGAAGTGCTTTTTTGGCGAGTAGCAAACTACTCTGGAACCCATAAAGTATTAGTGGTGAATTAGTATAGTGAAATATGAAATAATTTTGAGTGGTGGACATGTTAGTCTTATTTGGATTGAAAAGGAGAGTGGAGAAATAGAAGGGAAAGACTTATAATTTTTTTTGTTTTGGAGCTCATAACAGTAGGAGGAGGCATGGGATGAGTAAAAGGGAGGTGGCGGGGAGGAGTCAGAGGGAGGGTTTAAAAAGGCTTGATTTGTGGGACCTGAATAGTAAAAGTATGTAGTTGTCTGTGGTTACTATATTTTGAAAGAATCTCCTGTTGAATTGAAATGGTAACACATTTTCTCCAGTCTACTCTACCATGCTGTGAAATAGAACCATCAGATAGTGAGTCTAGAACGATCTATAACTTATGGTCCCAGACATTGAAAAGTTATATGAATACGGCGGGGGTGAGGCCAACAATATGGCAGACTAGACTTGGCCGGCCGGAGCTCCGCAAGCCCGATAAAGATCCTGGCGAAAGCCTGAGCTCACGCATATTTTCATGACCTGCACTCACAACCCTGTTGTGGGGGAACGGTGTGCGCAACTAGAATGGGAAGATAGAGCGGAGTGCTGGTCCGCAATCACTAGGAAATTGAAGCGCTGAGGAGACCCCGCCTGGAAGGCAAGATTGCGCCGGGAGTGATGGCGTAGCTCAAAGTGCGGAAGAGCAGCTTGTCACTGCTGAACCAGACTGAGTTGTGGTGGCGGAGAAAGCAGGGAGGTAATGGCGATCGCCTGCAAAGGATCGGTTCGTGGGGCTTTTCTCTCCCCTCCTCCGAGGACTGGCCCGCTGCAGGCTGTGTGCACCTGAGGCTCGCTGCTGCACTGCGGCCCCTGGTCCGGCTGAGATCGCCTGCTGCCGTGAGGACACGGGGAGGAGGGAGGGGATAGTGGAGGTTGAGAACTGCACGGGACGCACAAAACAAACCTTGATGGTGCTGTCCCTACTCCTCTGCCCCGTCAGCGAGGAGGACTGCGGCTGGAGGTCGAGTGCCGGGGACACCTGGGTGGCGTGGATGTGACACTCCAGTATCTTAAGAGCATGGCCTAAAACTACTCATTCTGACGCTCAATAGGCTGAAAGAAGCATGCAGCGAGAAGTACAGTTTGAATCAGTCTCAAAGGGAAGAGCGAACATGCACACTGGGCCAGTGAGAGCCGGCGTGCACGGTAAAGACACTGGTGCGCCGGAGGACCAGACCCTGGCGCCGTGAGGGGGGTGCAGAGGAAGAGGCTGGAGTGGTAAGCGAAGCCAAGAGGAAGAGTTAGTCCGCGTTGTGCTCGTTTGGAGGGGAGCGCCGAAAACGCTTCACGAGGAGCGTAGCGGCCCTGGGGGAGGACCGAGGAGGGCACACATAGCTCAGCCCTCAAAGCATGCTGAGGGCCGAAGAGGAGCAACGTAGAGAGCGTTGGCCAGCGCAAGTTGAGGGAAAAGGAACCCCCCCGCTGGGAAGTCCAGGAGGCCAGACAGTTGTGAGGCCCTGTAGGAGGACAAGAAGCATACACTGGTGCGCCTACGAAAGTGAGGCAGTCCAAGAGGAGTGAGGAAAGATCTGGACCCTCCCTGGTGGTGCCTGATGAGTCACGAGCAGCAATTGGTAATAAGCACCACTAGCCAGGTGATCGAGGCCTACTGGAGAGGTGGGAAAATGGTGAAGTGGACCCGGCAAAAGACAGTAGGTGGTGCCAACAGACGCAAGGAGGGACAGTGCCGGGGAGCATACCCTGGGATGGAAAGCTAAGTGGAGAAAAGCAGTCTAAGTTGGCTGGTCTTGGGGAGGAAGACAGCAAGGTAGGTAGCAGTGCTGCAGGGGGAGACAAGACCCTGAACCCACAGCCAGACAAGTGGAAGTCGGCAGTGGAGTAAAAAAGTAGGAGACATTGAGAGAGGCAAGCACCAATGGCGCGAGACAAAGACCCTAAAACGCATAAACAGGGGAAGCTGGACAAATTAGCCAAACCCCTGCAAGGGACAGATCCCCCTCATCGACCTCCACAGATGAGCCGAAAAACAACGTCCTAGTTCAAGCAATTCGGTCCTCCAGGGAGGCGCTGGAGGGTGAAATTGATGGAATTAAAATAGACGTTAACTTACTCCGTCAAGACCTGCGGAATGTCTCCGAAAAAGTCACACAGGCATGGCAGCGCATATCAGAGGTGGAAGACAGCAAGCATACACTCCAGAAGAGGTCACAGAATTGACGGTTGCCATGAAAGACCTGCTATGGAGGGTGGATGATGCTGAAAATCTGGCATGGACAAATAACCTCCGCTTTATCGGTTTTCCGGAGGCCATTGAGGGTACGGATGCTGGTGCTTACTTGCGACAATAGATACTGGACTCGCTCCCGGAGGTACATTTCTCGCCGTGCTTCATCATTGAAAGGGCACACCGCATACCAGGGGCTCAGCCTCCAGTAGGGGCGACACCACAACCGCTGGTAGCGAAGTTCCTCAACTATCAGTACCGTGACCTTTACCTCTATGGAATTTCGAAAGAAAGGGAAAATCCGGATGAACAACAAAACAATGGTGTTACCGGACTAATCAGGTGAGGTCCAGAAACAGCGCAAACAGTTTGACTCAGTAAAAGACAAACTGAGACAGATGCAGATCACTTACATGCTCCTCTTCTCGGCTAAGCTTAATGTGATATATCGAGTAAAGACCATGTTCTTTACTACACCTGAGGAGGCCTGGCACTGGCTACGCCCTCTGCTCGGGGCCGCCAGGACCCAACGGCCCTTCAGTGGGAAACCACCGCTCAGACGCAGCAATAGGCCCCGGACAGAGGTTGGAAAAATGGAACGGGGAGACGCAGAGGGGACACAACAGGGCAACACTGTATGGCGGCAGAGGGGCTACAGGCCGGACACCGAGGGGCTCGGACTCCGAAAGCATTCCCCAGAGGGACGGACATTGCAGACAAGTAAGGAAGCAGCTCTGCAGAGATCGGCGGACTGTACAGACCAGGATATCACCACAGACTGGGAAGAGGATCATCCTCTTATGCAGAACATTAATCTCCTAGAGAACCCATGAGAGACCGGCACTGCAAATGGCGCAGAAATGCAGACCAGACAGGAAGACATTACTGAATGCGGAGCAGTTTTGGAAATGGAGATCTGAAAGGGCAGTAAGCAGATTGCTCACACCCCACCCCACCTGTGTAGTAATTTGCTTTGGTGTATTTCAGACTATTTAGACTCGCTCCCCTACGTGTTTAACCCTCTCCCCTCCCCCGCCCCCCTCCCCCCTTTCTTTGGCTGATTGGGTTTTTCTTTTTGGAGTTTTCTTTTTGTTGGATTTCTTCTCTGCATTGGTTTGTATGGTGGAAAACGTCTGTCTCAAAGACAGTCTGAGACACCACAGTTTGGGACTTTGGCAGGCTGTTGGTGTGAGGGAGGCATACTAGTTACTTACCTCCAGTAACTATGTATCTGGTAGAGACTATTCTAGCCGCAGATTCCTTCACGTAGAATTATCCCCAGGCGTGAGACTGGATTCGGAAAACTTTTGCCATAGCATCCCTGCGCGCCAGGGGACGGCATCACGAGACTCCACCCAAGCCTAGTCCGCGCACGTGGCGTCAACAAGGTCACATTAGTCCCACCCCGGCACGCCTATGTCAGTTTTCTTCAGAGAACATTTCCGCGCCACAACGCGGGTCAGCAGAGAAACTGTGGAAGCAGGGGAACTGTGTGCGACAAGGAAAAAGAAAAAGGGAAGGTGATAAAGAACACCATAACGAGCAGTGCCAACACGGCAGTACAAGAACGCAGGGAAAGGAGAAAGAACAGAGCACATCGCCGAGCAGCCACCCTGCCAGTCATGAATACAGTACCCCCCCCTTAAGACAAGTAAACATATGCCAAATGTCATGACAGAGCAACAGACTCTCGACCCAGGTGTCCAGAAACATATCTGGTGGTGACAGCTGAAAGAAGCCACTCAGCCTAGACACTAGTTGTAGGTTAATTTCAGGGGGCATCTCTATATGCCCTCTGTGGTGCTTTTTTCATTAAATCCCAAACTGGCATCAGTGTGGTTTAATGTGCTGGGAAGTTTGATACCAAACTTCAGTCTTCAGTGTAGCCATCATGGTGTTGTGGAGTTTGTAATCTCTACCTCCAAGCACCATATTCTCTTAATGGCATCACTGTACTTACAGTGCCCAGGAATGGCCCTGTGTACTGTAGGGGCACAGGGCTCATGCACCTGTGCCCACACCACTGGCATAGGGCACCCAGCTAGAGGGGTGACTGGTGTATGCCAGCAGTGGGTATGTGGGCATGACACAGGATGTGTGCTATGTCGACTCTTTCTATAGTTCTGTACTTAGGCACTCAGCCTGCAAAGGTAGTGTGTGGGTGCCAGGGTACAGGCCCCCTAAGGTGGCACAGTAAGTGCTGCAGCCCTTAGGGGGTCTTCTCTGGTCACCATGCCCTGGGTACCATTTACTAGGGGCTGACAGGTGGCCAGAGAAGTCAATTGGGTTTTAGTTTCAACACAGTTTTAGGGAAGGAACACAGGCCCTGGGTACCTGGCTGGCAGGAGCCCAGGCCACACTCAGTCAAAACACATCAGCAGTCAGAAAAAATTGGGGGCATACCAATGCAAGAAAGATGGCGATTTCTCACAGTCTCCCACCTAGCCTCGACCCATGACGGGATGAGAGGGGTCCGCCGACCCCTGTGGCGCCGCCAGGGCCAGCAGCTGCCAGCACCGTAGCGGCGTCAACCCGGCCTCAGACAGAGTCGCCACCTGTCCAAAGGGCTGAGAGGGGCTCGGGGATGTGACCCGAGCCTCGGCACCCCCGCGTCACCACAGGGACTCCCGCAGGAGTTTGCGGCGAAGCAGTGGCGCTGTGGTCCGAAGGAAGGACCCACAAAGGGCTGCACCCCAAAGGCACCACATCCTCCGAGCCTGGATCCAAACCAGTCGGCGCCGGAGCCGCTGGCGACGTCACGGAGGGCCCTGCACAGCGCAAGGGATCCGCCGACGTCCCAGGAGGGAAAGGAGGAGGAGGAGAGGCCAGGAAAGCTTCCGTATAGGTCTCCATCTGGGCTCTCGACGCACCCTCACCAGGAAACGGTGGATAGGGGGAGAGCCCACACCCCCAACTGGCCGGAAACCAGCCATCGGGGGCAAACTGCGACACTTACCGACAGGTGAGCGACGCTCTTGCGGCACAGGAGAGGGATGAGGACGACGAAGGCTGCTTCTAAAACCTTCCGCCGAAGCTGATCGAGGTGACAAAGCCGATCTGGACATGCGAGCAGAGAACTTTCATACGGCGTTCCGCCCGTGACTTCGGCTTCAACGGTTGGCACGCCTTGCAGATCAGTGGGGCCGTGATCCTCCCCCAAGCACCACATGCGAATGAGGCAAGGGTCCATCGCCAACATCTCACGTCCACAAGACGAACACGTCTTAAGGCCCAAAGGAATCCGCACACTGTTCCCACAACACACACAAGAGCGAAGGGAAAGGCTTGAACCGGCTGGGAGCAAGAACCGGATCCGCGTTGCACGCGGACAAGAAAAAAACTGACGCAGGTGCACCGGGGTGGGACTTATGTGACCTCGCTGACGTCACGTACGCGGACGACGCCTGGGCGGAATCACGTCCTGATTTGAACTCCTCACTAAAAGCAATTTTCTAGTTGGGAGCAGTGGGACACAAGAGCCCTGAAGTTGGCTCCCATCCTGAGTGAGCCCCTGCCACTGGAAAATCTTTTGTAACTGACTCACTTCCAAATAAGGTCCCTAACTGTGGTACCCAAGTGACTTTTCAGTGTTTTCCGACCCCCTTCTACATCTAACTCTGTGTACAATGCTCTGGAGACCAAGACCAGTTGGGTCCTTCGGTCATCTCATACTACATTACAAGAGGACACAGACTGTTGGATACCTGGAAAATGATAAAGAACAAACAATAACATCCTCGAGCCCAATATTATATTCAGACTGAACGCTTTGCTGAAATGACAGGAATTTATATCAGATGTTTTGAACTTAAAAGCCTGCAGCAGTCATAAAATCACTGGGCCAGATACATCATAGCACTTCAGGTACAATTTAGTTTTTCTCTCAAAAGAATTGATGTTGTTAAAGACAAGAGACGCCCACGTAGAATAGGGCCTGGGCAACCACAGAGTGTTCAAAGAGACCGTGATAAGAATGTACAGAACTACTGGAATTATCTAGTTTTTCTGAACCATCCTGTTGGAACCTAAAGTTGTCAGGTCACCTAGGGTAGCCTGGCCTAGGGTAAGACAATCTCTAAGGCACATGTGTAAAGGTTGCAAACCACCCAGCAGTAATTCAATGCAATATCACTCAAAAATGACACTACACCAATGTTTTGGAAAATACGAGCTTGTTTATAAAAATATTCTTTGCTCTTGTCTTCAGAAGATACAGTTCAATACATTTCAGTACTCTTAACCTTATTACTTTTTCACATATAGCAGGCAAACATCTACATATTTCAACAGATCATGTGCAGCATTACTGTACTTCCATTAACCCTTTCCGAATCTTCTTTTGAAATCAAGACCTTGTCAGTTAATTACAAACTTCCCACAGACAATCTATCTCCAGGAAACAGATTGGCATTCTCCAGCACAGGATATCAATTTCTTAAGCAGCCCCACCCTTTCTCAGTACAAGCGGACATAGGTTTCATGCACCAGAGGCTGTGAGAGAGTATACAAATTAACTGGTTTAGGCCTCTGTCACCTTCCAACCCTCTAAAGTACAGGAGGGTTATATATAATCTGACTTGGCTTAACAGGGTACTGTTATCTAGCAGTTCCTCTACACTTGCTGACTGTGGGAACCAACCAGTGCTACACCATTCCTTCGTTATTGGGCCAGTCAAGTGGAAGTACAGCACAGTCCTCCTCTGCCACCCCTCAGGCTTCCCAGCTTACTTGATGAAAATGCGCGAGTGTCTGGCCACCAGTCGCACCCCTTCACTTGAAGTGAGCTTCCCCGCTGAAAAATCGGGCCTCCCCGCTCCCTCTCTCCTCAGGGAAGCAGGGGCCCTCCTTGGTGACTCACGGCGCTTGGGCGCAATGGCAGTTACTCGTCAGAGCCGCTCCCCTCAGGCTCTCCCCTCAGGCTACTATGTTTCCTCCGGTAAGGCGCAATCACGCATGCGCGGGAAGTCAGCGGACCGGGAACAGAGTCTGCTCCGCTCGCCTGACGGGGGTAGTGGCTCCGCAGCGGGCCTGCTCGGTCCTAGGCCCCTCCTGTTAAGGATAGCTAGATCAGCTTGGAATATGCGCAGTGGCGCCGGATACTGCACAACCAGCCCCCTTTTCTCCTTCCTTCAGCGGCGCTGCCACAAAAGCTCTATCGGCGCCCCAGGGGTCCCGCTCTCGCCAGAATCAGGGAGAACTATGCAGCCACCAGGAACCCTGACACCCCACTCCTCTTCCTCACGAGTGGAGAGGTGTGTTTACAGGCTGCACGACCAGACACCGGTAAGGGGCCTCGGCGTCACAAGGGTAGGAGCCTGCTTCAGCACCTTTGAGAGGGGGGTTAGAGGTGGAATCCCTCACATTTGAGCCCCCAATACTCTAGTCTCGGCAGAAACCCACTAACCCTCCATACTGGACAGGAGCAGGTGCAAGGGGGACTCCTCGTTCTGTTCCCACAGCAGGGATCTCCGCTGCTCCACAGTCCACTGGGATTAACCCCTTCACCTGTCTTGAGGCAACTCTCTGTCCAGGGTCAGCAGGACGGGACTAACTTGGTTAGGTCAGCAGGAATGGGGGTGGTGAACCCAGTCAGGAGGCAACCCTTGTAGAGTAGTCCACCCTATAAGGACCCTACCCCTTCCAGACCTCAGCCTTCACTCTAGCTGTTCCTCTCTGGCAAGACAAAATGGCTGACCAGCATTCCGCCTTATATAGGCTGACCCTCAGAGGTCCAGAAGGGACCAGAAGGTTCTGGAATGCCCTACTCTATCCTATGGGACAGGTCCCAGGTATGACAGTTGTGGCAGTTGGTAGGCACCATTTTGTGACTCCAAGGGAATTCCTGTCAGGAAAGGCATCTAGGCCTGAGGTGAAAAACTATGAGGGCGAAAGAGCACCTATCCCCCAGACCAACACCATAAACATCTAGTGAACACAAAAATAAGGAATATGCTACTTACCAGTATGCATCTGTTCTTGGCATGAAGGGCTGCTGACATTCATATCTGTGCATAGATCACCGCCTAGTGTTGGGTCCGGATGATTGCACATTGTTGTCCTGGAAGAGTCTTCGAAGTATCACAAGATAGGTGGCTCCTCCCCTAGACTACAGTGCGCATGGGCATCCTCTCCCTCCCCAGATTGTTTTTCGCCATTGTGGCAGATCGCCGCCTAGTGTTGGGTCCGGATGATTGCACATTGTTGTCCTGGAAGAGTCTTCGAAGTATCACAAGATAGGTGGCTCCTCCCCTGGACTACAGTGCGCATGGGCATCCTCTCCATCCCCAGATTGTTTTTCGCCATTGTGGCAGAGATGGAGCGTAATGCTGAAAATGATGACCATGCCTGAAAATGCTTCTGAGAGCTGCAGCTGCGACGGGCACCGGGGAGGAGGGCGGGCAATATGAATGTCAGCAGCCCTTCATGCCAAGAACAGATGCATACTGGTAAGTAGCATATTCCGTTCGAGGCATGAGGGCTGCTGAATTCACATCTGTGCATAGAATAAATAGCAGTCTCCTCCTTAGTTGCGGGTGCCCGTGCCAGCTGCAGCAGTCTGAAAGAGTCCTGAGAACAGCCTGACCCACAGCAGCTTGCTGTTTGGAGTGTACATCTACGCAGTAGTGTTTGGTGAATGTATGTATAGTGGTCCATGTGGCTGCTCTACATATGTCTTCTAGAGGAATATTACCCAGGAAGGCCATGGAGGCCCCCAATTTACGTGTGGAATGCGCTCTAGGGGGAACTGTTAGTGTGCGTTTAGCCTTCTGATAACAGATTTGGATACATTTAACAATCCACCTGGCTATACCTGATTTGGAGATATGGTTGCCTTTATGTTGTGGAGAGAATGCAACGAATAGCTGTTTAGTTTTTTGAAAGTCTTTCGTCCTGTCGATGTAATACAGGAGAGCTCTTTTGACATCTAAGGTGTGCAGTGCTCTGTCTGCCACCGAATCTGGGTTAGGAAAGAAAACGGGCAGTTCAATATTTTGGTTGATGTGGAACTGCGATACCACTTTTGGCATGAATTTAGGGTTGGTGCGAAGCACCACTCTATTTGCATGGATTTGCAGGTAGGGTTCCTGAATTGTGAGGGCCTGCAGCTCACTGACCCACCGCAGAGATGTAATAGCTATGAGGAAGGCCACCTTCCAGGTGAGGAACTGTATGTCACAGGAATGGAGTGGCTCAAAGGGTGGCCCCATGAATCTGGTGAGAACGATATTTAAGTTCCAGACTGGTGAAGGGGGGTGTCTGGGAGGGATCACTCTTTTAAGGCCTTCCAAGAAGGCTTTAATGGCAGGTACCCTAAAAACGGAAAGGTGTTGCCTGTTTTGAAGGTAAGCGGCTATGGCTGCGAGATGGATCCTGATAGAACTGTACGCCAGGTTGCATTGGTACAGATGCAACAAGTAACATATGATGTTTTGCGTAGATGCGTCCAACGGGTTAATGTTATTGTTGGAGCAGTAAATAACAAACCGCTTCCATTTGGCCTCTTTGATGATGTCCATACACTCAGGAGGCAAGTTCAGGTATCCAAACTCTATGACCTCAGGAGCCAAATCGCAAGGGTTAGCTGTTGTGGATCTGGGTGCTGAATGTCGCCATGGCTCTGCGTGAGGAGGCTGGGAGTGAGGTGCAGTCGCTGGTGAGGCACCACTGAAAGTTCCAGGAACGTGTTGTACCAAGCCTGCCGTGCCCACGTTGGAGCAACCAGGGTGAGTGTCATGGAGTGCTGTTGCAGTTTGCGCGCCACAAGAGGTATGAGGGGGGCTGGCGGAAAAGCGTACGCAAATCTGCCTGACCAGTTCATCCATATCGCATTGCCCTGAGACTGCGGGTGTGGGAACATGGCGGCGAAGTTTGGGCATTTTGCGTTCTCGCTTGTGGCGAACAGGTCGATGTCCGGATGACCCCACTGCTGGATGTACGGATTGAGAACCGATGGGTGGATCTCCCACTCGTGCATTTGATGACTGTGCCCGTTACCGGAGCGACGAAAGGAACCGCTCCGAAACTGCTGTGACTGGAGAGCCCCCATGGACTTTGCCGTCAGAGTGTCTTTTTTCATTTTCTCGAGTGTTGTGTCCACATCGGGTCCAAACAGGAAGTCCGGATTAACCGGCTGATTAAGAAGAGTAGTTTGGATCTCGGATTTAAACCCAGAGATGCGCAGCCATGCGTGGCGTCGCAGCATCACGCTAGTATTGATTGCTCTCGCTGCAGTGTCCGCTGCGTCCAGTGCGCACTTGATGGACGCATTGGAGATCAGTTTACACTCTTGTATAACCATCTCAGCAGCCTCTCTGTACATATCAGGCATGTGCTGCATCAATTGCTCCAGGGTGTCGTAGTGCGCCCTGTCGTACCTAGCCAACAGGGCCTGTGTATTGGCTATTCTCCAAGTGTTAGCGGCCTGCGCCGCCACCCGCTTCCCCGATGCCTCGAAGATTTTGGACTCTTTGTCTGGAGGGGGAGCGTCTCCCGTTGATTGAGAGTTAGTCCTTTTGCACACATTAGCCACTACAAGGGAGTCCAAGGGGAGCTGTCCTTTGATGTAGGTGGGGTCCACTGGATCAGGCCTGTATTTCTTGTCGATCCGTGGATTGATAACCCTGGCTTTTGTTGGCTCCTTGAAAATGGCTGTGACATGTTTGAGGACCCCCTTAAGCATGGGCAGTGTTTTGGTGGAGCGTTCAGATGTGGAGAAGGTGTCGAATAAGAAGTCCTCATCCACTGGCTCAGCATGCATTTCGACGTCATGATTGAGTGCAGCACGCTCTATCAATGCATTGAAAGCTGCGGTGTCCTCAGTCGGAGATTGTTTGACATTGTAGGACTGAGAGTCCGGGGTGACCTGGGGGTCATCAGGGTCACCGCCTTGATCCGCTGCCCCTGACCACTGATTGGAGACATCCTGATCAGTGTCAGTATTGTAAGTGAAGCCCATTTGGCTGTAGTCTGCAGTTAAGTCCTCCTCACTTTGAGTAGGAGAATGAACAGCAAGGTGTGAGTAGTCCTGAAGATGTTCAACAAGAACCGGAGGTGGTGGAGACCATCTTCTTTTTGAGGGGAATTTTGCAACCCTCCAAAGGGTGTTCAGGCGCGATCTTCCGGTTGTGGACGGTAAGCCTGCCCGACTCCGAGTCAATGAACAGTTTTGTTTGGTTGTCGTAAGAAGGTTCATGATACACGACCTGTGCATGTGAGGACACCTTTGCCACCTTGGAAGCCTCCTGAGACTTTGGACGTGCAGTGGGCGGAAGGCCAAACTTAAGCGGCGCCGATCCAGCCTGCTTGGAAGCGGAAGTGCCGGCTTCGTGCTTCTTCGACGCCCGAGTAGGCCGCTCGCCTGGGCTCGTCGAATCGACCTCAGTGCGCGGTGCGCCTCAGACTTTCGGCGCCGACGATTTCGGGGCGTCCTTGGCCGCGGCTTCGACCCTCTTCGCCAGCCCATGCTTCAGTCCCGAGAGTGGTGGCTGCAGACCTTTCCCGACAGGAAGTCCCTTGCCCTTCTCGCCATGTTTGGTAGTGGACGCGGGCACCGGCGCGGAGGCCTTCGAGGCGACGGTCTTGGAGTCAGGGCCCTGCTTCGGAATCCCAGTGTTGGCGCAGACGGGTATCTTCGGCGTCGAAGGATCGACGACGACCTTCGAGGCGGGCGTCGACGTCGAACCCACCACCATGTTGAGCAGTTTCGGTTTCGATTTCTCCTTCGACTGTTTCGGTTTCGATTTCACAGAATCGACCGATGGCTCCTTTGAAAGGGTCTTAGCCTGGCTATGACGCGGGGCTGTAGACCGAAAGGACAGATCTTGGCTAAGGCCTTTCGGCGATGCCTCGACCGGAGCCGGAGCGGGCTGAATGTTAATGATAGGCCCCGGAGCAGTGGGCGGACTCGGTTCACCACCGGAGTTTGTCGTCCCCTACCTCGACGACATCCTGGTCGTGGCCGAACTCCTCGTCTGGCTCGTCCATTTCGAAAGTTGAGTCATGTTCTGACACCGGTTCCGACATTTCTTCGGGAACGCCATCTTCCGCCATTCCTCATCTTGGAAAAGTTCCTCGTCCCCGGTATCGAAGATGTTCGCAGGTGCTGGAGCCGACTGTTGGGCCGACTGCCTCGCGCCGAAGTTTGATAGTCTTCTTAGATCGGAACTTTGAGCAGGCGAAACATTTAGACTCGTCGTGGTCGGGAGACAAGCAGGTGTTGCACACTGGGTGCACATCTAAGTTCGAATATTTGGAATTACACACAGGACACCACTTAAACGGGGTCCGTTCCATCGTCGATTTAGTCCGGGTCTGAGTCGTCGAGAGATTCTTTATTCTACGCCGATCGAAGAATTGAAAGGGCCAGGCACCGAACGAAACAATACCGACGCTAAGAAAAGGCCTTTTGGCCTTAGGAACAGAAGAGTACAAGTTAATTAACTGGAGTAAGATTAGACATCCGAACCCAATGGCGGAAAAAAACAATCTGGGGATGGAGAGGATGCCCATGCGCACTGTAGTCCAGGGGAGGAGCCACCTGTCTCGTGATACTTCGAAGACTCTTCCAGGACAACAATGTGCAATCATCCGGACCCAACACTAGGCGGCGATCTATGCACAGATATGAATTCAGCAGCCCTCATGCCTCGAACATAAAGGCATGAGGGGCAGAAAGGGGACAAAATAAATAATAAATTGGAGGGACTACGCAAAAGGCCAGACAGGTCTAACACATCCCCAATATAGACATTTTGGGGCAAGGGATAATGAAGAAACAGTATAGAAATGTTGCCTTTATGTCAAGACTTAAGTGACATTATGTACAGTCTCAATGTTGAGTGACGCACACACTGTGATAAAAGTTATCTATATGGCTTTGAGAAAACCATCCACAGGCCCTAAACATTTTTTTCGCTCCTAGTATTTGTTCTTCCAGGGGACTTGGCGGTTACGCAAGCACAATTAATGCATCCTTATAATTTGTGATTTTTGTCGGTGTCAATGCGTCAGTGTTATGAAACCAAGTTAACCAGGACATCATGACCAAGACCGATGGGAGCACCACATTTTTCTGGGTGGCATCCTAGTTGGTTCAGAGGTGTGTTTTTGGGCAACAGTGTTTAAGGATTACTCCTTTTATTCTGTTCTACCTTGATTTTGGTGTAAGAATTACAACCATTGTTGCCGGGGTGGCAGCCAAGCATAAGATCAGCGTCTAGAGGTCCTCACTTGTAAAACCTGGCCATCCTTTTGTAGCGTTTTGTAAGAAATACAGACCACAGAACTCCCTTCGATATTCAAAGTTGACCCAAAAGAAGTCTGATAAGATAAGGTATTACAATCCTCTCCCATTTATGAGAAACACTTTCTGGTGATGGGTAGTCTAGCTCCCAGAGTATCTCCAGTCACAGGTGAATGGTTTAGGTACACAAACTTTGACCTTCGGAAACATTCATGTTGGTTGCGTTTATAGGGGTAAATGCTGTTGAATCAGTTGTGGTTTTCGGTTTTAAACTGTAGTGAATAGAGCAATATATGGTCAGCGCCATATGAAAGTAAGTTAAATGTATCTACCTTGTCATTATCCGTTTTTCGTGGAGCATCTTAGTGTCCTTAAACAGGGTCACATCTGTAGGAAAATGGCTCTTTATATGATATATAAAAATTTGATCGAGTAAAGAGTCAAGGGGCTCCCTTATGAGTGGACAGGGGGCTTGCTATGGCAATCCTAAGGTGCTTTGTTAAGGGGTAGCATGGTCGAGCAGCCTTAGGCTTATCACAGAGGAGTGCAAGGCATCTGAAAATACACACAATGGTCAGTAAGTGAGACACCTCAAAAAGGAGATGCACACAAACTAAACCAGCCCCCTACCCTTCCAGTCACCCAGGGAAACGTCCGATGCCTAGAACAGCCAGTCCGGCCTAGTTACTGTAAAGCCTTTTTCAATGCAATAGGGCAGATATGTATGCTTATTTGATATAAACGTCATGGATCACTGTTAGTGTAAGACATGGATTCTTTCTGAATATCCTTTGAATTGGGTTCCTGACTGAATGATACACATGAGCAGCTTGATACACAAAAGATGGCCTCTGGGTAGACATCTGAGGTAGGCATATTAATGTTATTCATAAGGACCCTGACACACACCACTTACCTTTTTGACCTTCTGTACAAATCCTGCCTGTGCTTTTCTATGCATAATCTTTTTATCCACATGTTTTAAATTTTGCACCTTTAACATCATCTTTCTAGCAAGCAATATAACAATGTTTTTTTTTAACTTCTACACAATTTGCTAAATTTGTTAGGGCCATGCCATACAGAATAGAAGTAAAGGCAGAATGCAATCATCTGTTCTGTAGTCCTGTGACTGAGTTGAAGAGAAGCTGTATTGTGCAGAGATGGGTTGGGTCCAGGCCGGAGTAACCACCAGCCAAATCCTTGCTGAGGCAGAGGTTCCTGTGCTGAGGCAGAGGTTCCTGTGTTGTGCCAGAGGCTAAGCTCTCCTCTCGCTGGTTCAGAGACATGCTTGCCATAAGTGGATTGGAAGCTGTGCGACCCCGCCAGTGCTTTGTCAAGGCAGAGATCACCCAGCTCTTCAGGGTAGGAGCCGTACGTCCTGTCTCTTCATGGCCTTTCTACTAGTCCCTAATTCGGCAGCACTGTCTAATCCCACGTCTCTTGTGTCAGTCACTGTTTCTAGTTTAGGTTGCACAGGTACCCCATTCAGTGTAGTCAGTTTGTTAAAATAAACTAGTTTGTATGCCCTCCTTGCACCACAGCATCCTCTACACAGAGGATTTTACACTCCTTGTCCGGGAATCCACTGCTAATCAAGGAATGATATTGCATTATCAACAATCTGCTCTGCTGTGTCACTACTTAATTCACAGTGGTCTTGTGTTCGAACACCCTCTTGTGCACAGCACTCTGAGACCTGCTTGTGCGGAGTTTGCGTTTTAAAAAACAATAAATGGATATTTGGTGTGGCCAGGCGCGGCATCACGGCGTGCAAGAGCCATTGTATGCACTAGCTCATAGAAGTACAAGTCATCTGGTGGCCGTTTCAGCGCACTGCAAAGGGATAGGAGAGGGCTTTACAGAGTTGGTGGCGGGAATGAGCTTTATAGCGGACTACGCTACTTCGAAGCACTGATGGAGAGAAGGAGAATAAAGTGTAGGTATAGAAGAGAGAACATAAGCGAAGAGGGGTGACGGGGAAGCAGAAGGGAACACTGCTTCTATGCGTGCCACCTTTCACTATTCAGGGGTCCATTCACACATAGGAAGGACTAATTGACACTGAGGGCATCCAAGCCGCTAAGAATTGAGTGGGTGATTGGGGGGAGGGGGGGGAGGTCAATAGAACGGGCAAGACTCTTCCTTTCGGGGTGGGTCTCAATGGACCCCCTCAGGGTGCTCAGTCACGAGTGGCTCTTAAATAGAAGTTAACATTAGGCAGGTGGCTTAGTCTCTCGTCTGCCTTACTCACATTCAGTCTTATATCTGTCCATATATCTAAGGGTAATAACCAGTTTCATGTCAAATTTCAACCCACGCTTCCAAGCATTGTAAGCAATATATGTTACTGTTAACCTGTGAAACATGATTTCATTAACCATCCTCTGAAGGACTGTGGTCTCAATTAGCCTTTCTGTGATTCGACTAATGGCCCGCAGATCTCAGCGGTCCGTGTTTAACACATAGAACCACCCTGCCGAATGTCCGCACCTGCAACCACCAGCTAAAATTAAGCACTGATGCAGGCTTCATCATGAACTGAGCAGGGACAGCGCAGTCCCTTTACTGGCTGTTGTGAGTGCAGAGGCACAGGGGCGAAACACTATGGACCAGCCCTAGTGATCTGCACAAGTGGCATCTAGTTTTGTCAGGATGCTGAGAATTTTTGTACCAATATTTGGACCCTATCATTGGTAGAAAAATAAAATGTTATGCTTAGCTGATTTATCAGTGCAAATTTGGATTTGTAACTGATCGTCAGTGCACCATTCACTGTAAAATGTAAAAACCTGTACACAGTTCTCCAGCAGTTTAATTACACATGATTTGGCACTTGACCTGGTTCTCAATAAAGCTCCTCCCCTGTGGGCAGAAAATGGTTTGCTGTTTATTTGTTCTTGTCAGCAACTCATGGACCTTTCTCCAGGAGTTAAGGTGAGTGGTGGACAGGGTGCATGGCACA
Organism: Lissotriton vulgaris; assembly: GCF_964263255.1. Classification (NCBI taxonomy): domain Eukaryota; kingdom Metazoa; phylum Chordata; class Amphibia; order Caudata; family Salamandridae; genus Lissotriton; species Lissotriton vulgaris. The sequence continues at coordinate 769,669,975 of NC_141685.1, read as the reverse complement.
AATAGCAGATGACCAAAAGCGCTAGAGCAGGCGGGTGCTGGGGTGCAAAACAGCATTGGGTGCCCAATGTCCAATGAGGAATGGCCGCGGGAGAAACTCTGTGGAAATGGAATGTGTGACCAGACCGGTTAACAAGTAGCTTTGGTTCTTGCGATGTTGAGGGACGTGAGGATACCTTTGGTCTTCTTCTCCTTGGGACGTGCATCTGGGGTCAGAGGGTCCCTGGGGTGTTGGGTTTCTCCGTCCGGTAATCCTCACGATTAAGGGGGGCCTGCCAAAAGAGGCTGCAGGTGACTGGTAGTTCACAAGGAGTCACTCCACAGTGGATTCGGTACCTTGAGGGCTTGGGGATGACGCGGATACCTTTGTCCCAATTTGACATGGGTTTGGGGGCTTGCTGCACTGTTGCTCGTGGAGTAGGGTTTTGGCGGAGCTAGAGTCCTCTTGGTCGTTCTTTGGCTGTTCTGCAAGATGCAAGAGACCGGACCACTGTTCCTCGGAAGGTCTTGGTTCCAGGACAAACGCTGGCAGGTCTCCCAGACTTTGAGGACTCAGCTACAGGACAAGTCTGATTTTAATGCAATAGGCGAAGACAGCATGCAGGCTGGCAGGGTTGGCGGCAATTTGGTTGCTGGTTCTTCTGTTATTGCTGTGCTACTCTTCTAGTCTGTCTTCTTTCTTCAGGTAGTCAGGATCTGCTCTTCTAGAGCCAAGGGTTCCCCAAATTCTGAATTATGGGGGGTCAGGGGAGTGTAGGGTAGTAGCCAATGGGCTACTGACCGTTCGTTTCACTACGCCTTCTATATAACCACTTCCTGTGAAAAGCGGGCATAACCCTGTCCTAGAATTCCAAAGTATGCCATCACAAAGTCGGCTACTTTTGAAAAATCGTGTCCATCTAAGACTAAGTTTAGCCCACCTTAGGGGTGGTACTAGACGTAGTGGCAAGACTACCTGGCTAGTTATTTTTCCCACCTCTCCAGGTGCCAAAGGGGGTCGACTTCCTCTCCTGTGAGGGAGAGCCAGAATCACATTTCAAATGTGGCAGTACTTTGAAGCTTGCCGGCCAGGCAATGCTAATCAGCAGCTCATCCGGTAAAAGGGGGTAGGGGTCTCCTGAGAGCAAATGCTCTCACCCAAGAAAAACAGAACAGCATCTCAGTGGGCAGGCTGGCACAAACCAGTCAGGGAACACACCAGAGGTTGGTAGGTTTTTAGGGGGCACCAACAAGGTGCCCTTTTGGTGCATGTATTGGTAAATCCAACACTGGAATCAGAGTGGGTTTACCAATATGAGATATTTGATACAAAACATCCCTATCTTTAGTGAAGCCATCATGTAGCTAGGGAACTCAGTTTCACCAGTGTCCAGCACACATTTCAAAACTGCGTCCCTGTTCACGTGTACTGGCAGTAATAGGACTGACCAGCAAAGGGGGATATATCCTCATGCATGTATGCCCTAATGCACAAGTTACTACTTGTGTAACGATATATCTGTAAGAGACAATAGTTAGTGATAGATTCCTTACCTTAGAATATCCCCAGGCGTCAGACTGGATCCGGAACCTTTTGCGTAGCAGTTCCCTTGCACGTCGGTAGGCGTCGTCTGCGGCTCCGCGTCCGTCGTCGGCGCCGTGATGACGTAGTACTTAGACACCACCTCCGTGTGCTGATGTCAGTTCTTAGACACAGCTTTCCCGCGCCAGAAACACAGAGCTATGCCAAAAACCAACACTGGTGCAATGAAATTAGGGCTCTGAAGGGGATGACCGTAACCCTAGATATCGGTTCGCAGAACAGGGAGGATGGGTGGGTCGGTAAGGAATCTATCACTAACTAATGTCTCTTACAACTATATCGTTACACAAGTAGTAACTTGTGCATCTGATAGATTCCTTACCTTAGAATAGATACCCCAGCAATACCAACCCCGTGGTGGCGGGTCTGCGAACCAATAAGCACACCAGAAAGTCCTGGCGGACGGAATGGCCAAAGTAGCCATCCCTCCGGACTGAACTGTCCAGGCAATAATGTTGTGCAAAAGTGTGCAGCGAGGCCCACGTAGCCACCTGGCAAATGTCCTGCAAGGGCACACCTCGGCCCAAGGCAGTTGTAGTTGCTGTGGCTCGAGTGGAATGAGCCCTCAGCCCCACAGGGTGTTCCTTCTGATCCAAGGAGTAACACGCCTGGATACACAAGTTGATCCACAGCGAGATGGTCCGCTTGAGCACCGCTTTCCCTTTCTTAGCGCCCACGTACCCAACAAAGAGTTGGTCATCCACCCGGAACTGTTGAGTGCGATTCAAATAAAATGAGAGCGCATGTTTTGGGTCCAGACGGTGGAGCCTCTCCCTCTCGCGAGGGATGCGGAGGCGGAAAGAAGGTGGGCAAGGTGATAGATTGCCCAATGTGGAAGGCCGTGACTACCTTGGGTAGGAAGGAGGACCTTGTCCGTAACACAACCTTGTCCGGATGGACTGAAAGGAAATGAGGCTTACAAGATAGAGCCTGGAGATCATTTACTCTCCTGGCAGAGGTGATGGCAACCAGCAAGGCAGTCTTCAAGCAGAGAAGGCGAAGAAGATAGTTGTGAAGCAGCTCAAAGGGAGCGCACATCAGAAATGTAAGAGCCAGGTTCAAGTCCCACTGAGGCATCACGAAGGGAACAGGAGGGAACGTGTGTGTGATGCCCTTCAGAAAACGATTAACGATAGGGGACTTGAACAAAGAAGGTTGATCAGGCAGCCTCAGAAAGGTTGAAAGAGCTGAAAGGTAGCCCTTGATAGTGCCCAGAGCAAAGCCCTGCTGGGGAAGAGAAAGAAGAAAGAGGAGAACCTCAGAAAGAGGGGCATTAAGGGGATCCACAGCCTTTGCTGTGCACCATGCCACAAATTTGTTCCACCTGCAGGCATATACCGACTTTGTGGAGGGACGCCTGGCTGCTAAAACGATGTTACAGACTTCAGGAGGCAAGTCAAATGGCCTCAACTGTCTCCGCTCAATCTCCAAGCATGGAGGTGGAGACTGGACAGGTTCGGGTGGAGGACCGTCCCCTGCTGCTGCGACAGAAGGTCCTCCTGAAGAGGCAGACGAACTGGGGGATCGACTGACATACAGAGTAGCTCGGGATACCAGTACCTTCGTGCCCAGTCCGGAGCCACAAGGATGACTTGTGCCCGGTCGCGCTTGTTCTTCTTCTGCACTCTGGGCAGAAGTGGTATAGGCGGAAAGGCGTACAACAGACCGCAACTCCACTCGCGACGAAAAGCGTCTCCGAGCGAGTGCCGCCTTGTAAAGTCCAACGCGCAGAACTGCTGACATTGCGCGTTCTCTTCGGTGGCGAATAGATCCAACCAAGGCTCTCCCCACTTCAGAAAGAGACCTTGCGCCACGTCAAAGTTCAGACACCATTCGTGATCCATCATGCACCGGCGGCTGAGTTCGTCCGCCCTGGCGTTCAGAGAACCTGCCAGGTGTTAAACCATCAGAGTCACGCCCTGATGTTCCAGCCATTGCCAGAGGCACAGAGCCTCCTGGCAGAGGGTCCACGACCCCACCCCGCCCTGTTTGTTGCAGTACCACATGGCGGTGGTGTTGTCCGTGAACACTTGCACTACACTCCCTCGGACAGACGGGAGGAATGCCTTCGGTGCTAGACTAATCGCCCGCAGCTCCAAAAGGTTGATATGGAGCTGGGACTCCGCCAGAGACCAGAGGCCTCTGATCTCCGCCTCTCCCATGTGGCCTCCCCAGCCCTGGTGAGACGCGTCCGTCACAACTACGTGCTCCGGTTGGGGAAGGGAGAGGAATCTGCCGCTGACCCAATCGTGGTCCGTGAGCCCCCACTGCAGCGGTCTCGCAGTGCCCTCCGAGATCAGGACCTGGTCGGACAGGTTGCCCTGATGCTGGGCCCACTGAAACTTCAGGTCCCACTGCAGAGCCCGCATCCGCCACCGTGCGTGATGCACCAGAAGGATGCAGGAGGCCATCAGCCCCAGAAGCCGCAGCGTCAACCTGACCGAAACCCGGGGGGCGCTAGGTGGCGCCAAACCAAGATGGCCGCACTGTTGTGAGGCTCTCGCCTGATTGAGCACCCTACTCATCCTAAAGACCATCCCGACCGGTGAAAACTGCCCGGAGGGCGCACCATAGTGTCCGTGATATTCCGCTGCACACAGCGGTACCGGGATTGTCGCGCTAGCCCAGCCTACAGCCGAGATATCCGCCGGCAGACCTCGGGGCGGACTGCCGTGCTGGATCGTGGTCTGCTGCCCGGCCGGGTCAACCTACCAGGAAAGGCCGCTGCCTTGAGGCCTATGCGGAGCTGCTCCTCCCGCCGCGAGATTGGAGAGCTGAGGGTCCGCAGTCGCAAGTACCTTCAACCTTGCTGCAAGCAACCCCCGCGGCCAGGTACGGTGAGCTCCGAGAGAAGGGGGGGAAAAACACGCACAGAACACATCGTGCTAGACGAGCAGACTAGCCGTTACTCGGGACTTGATAAACGCTGTCCTCCATGCTGCCAGATTGGGACTATTGACTTGCCTACTCTCGCCCGCTCCCTGCTGCGTCTCTGCGGGTGGAGGGGCTCGGCAGTTGCCCATAAGCTAGTGCATGGTCGGGAAACACCCCCCGCCTGCTGTTGATGCCTGGCCCCCCGCCCTGAGACTTTGGGACCCACTGTTTCCCGCGGCTCCACTGCCTCTGCTCCGATCTGCCCAGCGACGCACTATGTGCATCCACGACCCCCTCGGACTGCCGTGCTGGTTTGGAGGCTGCTGCCCGGCCGGGACGGCCCACCAGGGGGGCCGCTGCTCTGAGGCCTGCGCGGAGCTGCTCCTCCCGCCACAGGAGTGGAGAGCCGAGGGTCCGCAATCGCCAGCAACTCCGACCTTGCTGCAAGTTACACACTCTCTTCCCCCCCCCCCCCGAGGCCTGGCAGAGGTGTGCTTCGAGGTAGGAGGGGGGGGGTTCGGGGGTACAAAAAAAAAAAGACACGCACAGAGACAATGACTCGTGGGCGGGTTGAATAGCCGTTACTCTGGTCCTGATAGACACTGTCCTCATACTGCCTGATTGTGACGGCTTCTTGCCTATTCTCACCCGCTCCCTGCTGCAACTCTGCCGGTGGGGGGGGGGGGGGGCTCGAAGATCAACCATCAGCCCGGGCTAAGTTGGAAAACACCCCTCTGCCTGCTGGTAATGCCTGTCCCCCCACTCTGAGACGCTAGGACCCGCAGTATCCCATTACTACTTGGCACCAAATCGCCATTTTGTCTGCTGAGGCCTGGTCTGCCAACTCCCCTCCTTCGGCTCATTGCCTTTCATACTGTTCCGTCCCCCTGGCTGCACGGACTCACTGCGGAGCGGACTACCTACACACCTGCCTTGACTCTCCACCCCCCATCTCTTCATTGGAAGACGGGGCCACCTCCAGCTCCAGACAAGCAACCCAGATGGGCAGACTCCTCAAAATAATCGCCGATAAAAATGAGGATTTGGAGGCGAGGTCCCGCCGCAACAACGTCCGCGTCGTGGGCCTTGCAGAAACCACAAACACGGGAAAGATGGAGATCTTCGTGGAAAACCTGGTTGTCGATCTTTTTGGTAAGGAGGCCTTTTCCCCACATATCATCGTCGAGCGAGCGCACAGGTCTCTCGCAGCGCGGCCTTCCCCGGGAGCCCAGCCGAGACCGATTATAGCACGTTTCCTCAATTACAGAGACCGTGACGCTGTGCTGCGATGTGCCAGAGAACAGGGGACAGTAAAATATGGCAACACTACCCTGTCCTTCTTCCCCGACTTTACCCCGTCGGTCCAAGACGCCAGACGTAAATTTGCTGGAGTCAAAAAGAAACTTCAAACTCTGGAGATCCCTTACACCATGCTTTACCCTGCCAAACTAAAAGTGTCTCTTCACGGTAAACAACACCTCTTTCAAAACCCTCAGCAAGTGGAGGACTTTCTGAAGCAGCAGAGGAAGGAACAATCCGGGGAAGATGCGGAAAGACGACGCTCCAGATCGCAATCTCCATTGTCCCAACAAGACTGACTCGATCCACGGATATGTAATTCACAGTTATTGCCGTCGCTTGCTCCTCGACTTTCTTAGCCGGAGGTCACAATGGGTCGACTGTTGCCTCCGGGCTCCTGAACTACTTCCTACATTGCATCTTGGACTACCATACCCCTTTTGCAGCCAGGGATTTGCTGTAGGAGACCCAACTAATACTTTCTCCGGTGAGGTACTAGCTCTATTGCTTATACATGTTGGTCTGATATATACGTATGTGCTCGATCACCCACCTCCGTTCCGCACCTTTGGGCGGGTGAAAGTAGGGAGGTGGGAGGCAGGTCTGGTGCCCCTAGTTTGAACCCCCAATGGGTGATTCCCTGCGAGCCTCTCCCCTTCTGAGGGTGGGAGGTGGTATGTTTATGCTCTTCGTTTTGATTTTCTTGGGATGTTGGGGGAGGGGGGTGTGGGGGGGGGGGGGGGTTGTTGCTCTTTCTCGGCTGGTTGGGGATGCCGTAGTGGGTGGGGGAGGATGGGGGCGTCACGCCGGGATATCTGCAGATCCTGTCACCTGCATTGTATCTGAACTTTCGTACATGACAGACCGCACTGACTCTCGGCGTGAGGGTTTTTTCTGTTTGGGATTGGTTAAACCTTACCCATGCACTGGTGCTATAGATGTTGCACTGTCCCATAGGTTGGGAAGGGTGGATAGGACGAGTTTACGAACCGCTCTTGTCGGTGATCGTAAGTCTGAATGTTTGATCTTGTTTGTTGCATATACCTGCCATGTTCTTTTATTATGGGTTAGATGGAAGACGTGAATGCTAGACTCCCTGCACTTAAATTTCAGCTGGTATCATGGAATGTTAGAGGGTTGAACGATCCGAGAAAGAAAAGGCAGATACTAGGCTACCTGGACAGACACGGAATCTCCGTTGGCACGTTACACACCTCCTTCCTGGTGGGCTCCCCCTCATCGCTTCGAGATGGGCTTCCTGCAGGGTGTTTGCATCCTATTCCAACTATTCCAGAGGCGTTTCTATACTTGTGAAGAAAGGATTGGGATTTACTCCAGAAGGCACGGATGTAGATTCTGGCGGGAGGTACTGCATGGTCTGGGGTACACTGTATACTCATCGCATACTCTTCGCCTGTTACTATGGCCCCAACGTTGACGACCCAGAGACACTTCTCACTATGTGGGGTAGGATCCAAACGTTAGGCATCACCCACGTAGTGTTGGGGGGAGACTTTAACACTGCTCTACAGCCGAGGTTGGATAGGTCGCACACACAACCACTGCATTACACCCATACCCAGCGCACCCTACAGGGCATAGTGGACGACCATCAGTTATTAGATGCTTGGCGATACCTGAACCCTTCCCTGAAACACGGCACACACTTCTCAGCAGTACACTCCACGTGGGCCAGGTTGGACTACATTTTCCTGACTACTGGCATAGCTCCCTGGATTGTTAAATCCCTACACCTAGCGCGCACTCTGACCATTCTCCGGTCCTCCTTTCGCTGCGCATCCCCCTTGAAACCTCCCCGTACTTATCCTGGCGATTGAACCCTGCACACCTCACTGACACTGCTTTCAAGGCGGAATTGGAGCAGGACATTACAGACTTCTTTGATAGATATATTGACTCCGTCTATAGCATGGCCACGGTCTGGGAGGCATTTAAAGTCACGGTCCGGGGGTGGTGCATATCAGAGGGTGGTGAAGTCCTCAAAGCCTTTAGAGGCTCATTACGACAGCTTGAAACGGAGATCAGGACATTGGAAGGGGAGGTGGCTCAGGGCAGACAGGGTCATGCAGCTAGGGCGAGACTTAGAGATAAAATTGACGAATACACCGTCGAAGCGGAGAGGGAATGCAAATTTCTGGGGAAACCGTTCATTGCGCGCATATACGGTGAAGGTGACAGGCAGGGCAGAGCGCTTGCTTCGGCTGTGCGGCCACTTAGGCACCACAACTATGTTACCACCTTGATGTATGATGATGACGTTCCGCATAGAGATCTCCCCAGCCAACTCGGTGTCCTCACCAACCACTACAAAACACTGTACTCCTCCCACCGACAAGAGGAACTTGATCTGGGTTCCTACCTCTCGGACAAAGCCATAGCCTGGTTGGGGCCGACTGTGAGAAGGTGGCCTGATATGCAGTGCTCACTATTCTAGTGAACACTATGTATCAGTCCAGCAACCCTTATTGATGATTGGTTGTAAGTCAACCTTATAGACCAGCTATCCTAGTAGCGTGGATACGAGCAGTCTAAGGCTAAAGACTCGAGAGGGCGTGTTAAGCCAGCTGTTTACCACACATATACCCCTTGAACACCAAGTGAAAGGACACCACACAAGTGTTATGAAAATAAACAGTTATTTATTAAGAATCTCAACAGCCCTGTACTCTTTATGAGGACAGGGTACTAAGCACAAACCAAAACTCTTACAAAAATACTTAAGTTACCACAGAATACAAATGCCCGAGGGGCAAAAAAACCATATACTCTGAAAGTGGAATGCGAAATTACTAGCAGGTAAGTACAGTACTAATAGCTTTTGGAATCGCTAGGACTTGACTAGGGAATCGTTAGATTACTTCTAGGAGGCCTAGGGGACTCGGGTGCAGTGTGTGCACTCTCACGCGAGATGCGGACAAAAGTCTATGGTAGCTAGGAATTGAAAAGTTAGTGTTCTCGGGCGAACCCGACCTGGTAGGGAGAAAACGAAGGTAGATTCTGACCCTTAGATAGTAAGGCTATGCTGGGGCACCGAAATGCCGAAGTTACCTAGCCCAGGGGCTGCAGCTGCATAGGTCTGAAAAGACGTCGGGAATCCTCGTAGACGGACCAGGAGCCGGAAGAAAAGATGCTGGCCGGTGACCAGTGAAGAAAGTTCAGTTGGATCCAAGCCTGGATCTTGAAGATAGATGACACCTGAAAGCAGAGGGGACCAAGTTCGAGACTACTAGCCAGTAGTCAGTGGGCACCAGGAGGGCACCGGATGGTAGCCACCTCGACTAGGTGAGTGGGTGACGCTGTGCTCGAAGATCTCACGGACCAGGAGGCGTTGTCGGCGACCAGGATGGAGGATCGAGCTGTCCCACGAAGAGAGAAGCTGTCGGCGTCGCTGGACCCAGGATTGGGCAACAAAGCCTTGGCAAATTCAAGCCCACGCGGTGGACCTAAAATGGCGTCTGGAGTGGACCAGGAGGGTCCGGGGTGCCTCTCTTGAAGAAGGAAGCAAGGGCCAGCCTGGAGCAACCAGACCAGCAGCAGTGATGTCGTCGGGCGTCGTTCGGAAGGCCACAAGCCAGCCGGCTAGTAGCCAAACAACGCGGTGCACAGCAAACAGCAGAAGGGCCCCACGCAGATCGTGGAGATGCAGGGGGGCTGACCTTGGGTGCTGGAGCTGCGCAGGGTCGGGGCTTCTCGGACCCCAAAGCACTCACCAGTGGAGGACACGGTGGGCTTGTAGTAAAGATGTCGTGCAGTCTTGGCGATCGTCGGTCCCTCGAGGTCTCGTCGCACTCACGGTTCTCAGCTTTGCTGTAGAGGTGAGTAGAGGTCAGAGGTGCCAGGGAAGCCGGGTCTCGTCGAGCTGGGTCGTCGGATTCGTGATGAAGGACTTGTAGCAGACCGCAGTGGTTCTTTAGGATGGTGCCCGCTTGATGCAGGGTGACTACTCCTTAGCCACAAGGGAGAATCTTGATGAAGAAATCGTGAAGTCCTTTCGAAGAAAGTCGTATCTTGATTCCAAAGATGATCTAATTTGAACAGGGGGCCCGCTCCTATCTTTATACTAAAAAAGGGGGCTGACCCGGTGACTAGGTCCTGCCTATGGGTGGGACCAGGAGGGGGGTGGTTACACCCCTCTCCCCTGCCGGACTTCCCCAGGCCAGGGGCTGGTGTGCCCCTGGAACTGGTTCTGACTGGCCTATGCGTAGTGAGCACCGGGGTGCCACTCAGAAGTCACCTTCCTGAAAAGCCCTGCCTACCCAGGATACACAAAACCATGTCTGGGACGGTGCTAGCACCGCCCCTGACAGGAAACCCTTTGTCCAGGCTCCCCTTGCTGGGAGGACTCCCAGCTGCAGGGGGTCAGACTCGTGTCTGTGGTGGCAGCATCCATTTTGTGGAGCTGAGGCTTCAGTTAACTTTAACCGGGGTTCACAGTTACATACATGTCGTGTCCCTCTAGAAGGGTGGAATGCTAACCCCGTCGCCAGAATTGGCGAGGGGTTAGTATTCCAATTCGTATGACACCTTACTCGACATGTTTTGATAAAGCAATACCAAAGATAGCATTTAACCGCGAGGATTATAATGCACTTAAGAGTATATGGTATGCGATATCATGGAACAGCTATTAGGACTTGGTTCCGCAAGCTGCAGACAGGCTCGGCTCATGCCAGAGCACCATCTCACACGATTCCAAGCACTCTGCCTTCAGGATTGTCAAGGCCTGCCATAGGAGTGACTGATAGGAATCTGTGTGTCCATTTTAGGGTTAGGTATAGGTATACTACACCTACAGCAAAGGGTGATTACACGACTTTGCCCCAGCTGTCATGCAGCCAGTTGTGTCAAATTTAGGAGGCCAGCCAGGGGTGGCATAATACATGCTGCAGCCCCTGGCAGCCCTGGGTACACCTATGCCCTGAGTTACAGGGTCTGATAAGGGGGCCCAGTACCAATTGGAAATGTACCTAGGGTACATGGAATCCATTTTACAGAGAGAGCAGTAGGCCTGGGGTCCTGATTGGCAGGGTCCCAGGTCGACTATGTCCAAAACCAGCTAAAACACAGGGCAAAAAGTTGGGGGCAACCATAGTCAGGATGTACCTTCCTACACCGACCCAACAAAAATTTCTCCACCATGTGCTAGAACTGGACGAAATTAAGGACGCCATTATGGGTATGAAATCGGGCAAAGCCCCTGGCTCGGACGGCCTACCTATAGATTTTTATAAGACTTACATCCCCCATTCTGCAAAGAGTCTACAACACCGCCTTCGAGGATGGCACGTTGCCGTTTAGCATGAGAGGCGCCCTCATCACCTCCCTACTGAAACCAGGCAAACCCCCTGAGCGTTGCGATTCGTATAGACCCCTCTCCCTGCTAAATACGGATGTTAAAATATTAGCTAAGGTTTTGGCTTCTCGCCTCAACCTCCTTATGGAACGATTGGTCCTCCCGGACCAGGCAGGCTTTGTCCCGAATCGGGCTACCTCCCATAATTTACCCACTCTGCAGGCAATCTTGCAGGACATCACTCCCAGGTGTGAAGCCGCAGTAGTTTTCCTTGATGCTACCAAAGCTTTTGACTCCCTGGAATGGGATTATCTGTTTTCATTGCTGGAACGCATGGGAACACCCTACAGTTTTATAGACTGGATTAAACTTCTTTATAATAAGCCTCATGCGGAGGTCCTACTAAATGGGGCTAGGTCCGACAACTTTGAGATACAGAGGGGTACCCGGCAAGGCTGCCCTTTATCCCCGGTCCTCTTTGCAATTGCTATCGAACCCCTCGCCGCCAAACTCAGACAACACCACAACACCACAACCAGCGCTCTTTGAATTACCCTGAAAGGCAAATACTTGTCTCCCTATATGCGGACGACATGACCTTATATGTCCATAAGCCGAGGGAAAATCTGAACCCTCTCCTGCGATAAGTCGCCAAATTCGGAGCTATTGCTGGGGTGCAAATCAACTGGTCAAAGTCAGCCTTATTTCCCCTTACAGATAAAACTAAGCAGTTCCCTCTCGATAACCCACTGGTGTGGGAGGAGGACGAGGTTAAATACCTTGGCATTACCATCACCAGAAACTGTGAGACCCTTATCAGGGCGAATTATGGCACTGTCCTGGACAAACTAACGGATACTGTCACTAAGTGGATTCATCTCCCACTCTCCATGGCGGGTCGTATCTCCCTGATCAAAATGGTCGTACTCCCTAAACTATTGTATCTGTTCACGAACATCCCTTACAGCCCTGGGTCACATTTTTTGCGCTCTCTGGATTCCCAGCTGTCCAGGTTGATTTGGGGAGGCAAACAGGCCAGATTAGGGCTAACGACGCTATTGCTGCCCTACCACCAAGGCAGGTTCGATGTCCCTAACTTCCGCCTCTACTTTGACTGTGCACAGGCCCACTTCGCGGCTTACTGGCTCCAAACTCCGCCCTTCATGGCACACCTTGCCGTGGAAGATGGTTATATGAGACCTGCTAGGCCATCGGGATATCTTTACACGGAATTCCGAGTGACTGATCGAGATCCCTCCACCGTTGACTGTACGGTGCAAGCCTGGCGCAGGATCGCGAATCGGGCAGACGTTGCTCTGCTCTACTCCCCACTTATGACCCTCGCGCACGTCCCCAGACTGAGTATCTCCTGCGAGGAACTAGGCCGCAAAATGCTTACTAGATTGGCACTTCATACGTGGGGGAACCTGTACGTACAGGGGAAATTTCGCTCATCTGCCCAATTCTTTGGGGATCAAGCTCCCTCGACCATGGACACATTCCTCTACACACGATTACGGCACAGCGTTAAGGCAGTCACTCCCGACTTCCTGAACGAGCCGGAAATCATGGCGCCTTTACATGCACTACTCCAGGCTACAGCCCCGAAACAGGTCGTCTCCATGCTATATAATTATGCGTACTCTGCCACAAGACCTCTTGCCCTTCGAGCGCGCTCAGACTGGGATGGGGACCTGGATGCCCCACTCACTGATGACCAGTGGGAATTGAGCTGCTCCCATACTAACTTAGTGACAGGTAATGCCCGCCTAGGACTACTGCATTTAAAATTTCTGCATCGCCTTTATCACACTCCTGCCAAACTACACCGTTTTGGCTTACGTGATAATGATCGTTGCCTCCGCTGCAACCGCCCAGGTGCCCACTTCATGCATCTAGCGTGGACTTTCTGTTCAGTCGCTTCCTACTGGGTGGAGGTGTTTAAAGCCATGTCGGACATAATGGAGATTGCAATCTCACCCTGTCCGAGAATTGCCTTGCTGGGACTCTTAAACCCCCCCCCCAGGGCTCAAGAACAATCGGAAATTGTTTGCATTGGGGTTCCTCTTAGCGAAACGTTGCCTGTAGATGGGGTCGGGGTCGCGCTCCCAAGTTTAAGGCTTGGTTAACTTCTATGTCCACCTGGCAGGACCAATTGCATAATTACGCCGATCTTTTACCACACAAGTTGCGTCCTAAAGATCTCTGGGGCCCGTTTGCTGCATACTTACTCACACATCAGTCCATAGATGATCCAGACTCGACCCCGCGCGCGTCGCCTGACCACGTAACGGCTGCTGCCGCACCACAAGAAATACCTGACATCGGGTCGTGAACCAATGCTCGCCCTACCCTCATCTCCGAGCACTCATTCCCTCTCTTCCACACCCAGCGCATTAGCTGCACTCTTGCACCGGCGGTTGATCCTTGGCATGACTACCTTACACAACATAGGATAGCTACACCAGCACTGACCTTAAATCGGCGAGATCCGCTGAATCCCTTATATCACCCCGCCCCGCTCGTCAACCACCACCCACTAGCCGGTTGGCTGATATGTGACACTTCACATTTGTCATTTTCACAGGCCAGATCGCAGACCGCACTCGCCCCTTCCCCCTCCATCATCTTCATATCTTCATCCAGGGACAGTGGGCATACACCTACATTATATTGAATACATGCAAGGAATGCAGCACATGGGCGCTCTGCGCTGACTGGTCCTCTTTACCACATACTGCGTATGGTGGGACTACTGGAGGTTGGGAAGTCTACTCTGAACCCTAATTTGTACTTCAAGGTTTAAGATTTACAGTAAAATGAGACCTCACAGGTTCACTGTTTACTCTCTCTATATTAATGGAATAGCAGATACCGAACTCCCTACCAGCTTATGATGTACCATTACGCGGCCGGCCCTGATGGGTTGTAGGCGCCATGCCGTGTTACCAAGGATCCCCTCTGATAGGATGTTGCTGCTTGGATATGATACTCACGGATAGCGCTGCCGGCCTGTTTTGAATCAGGTTGTAGGCACACAAGCTGTGTAATCCTCCTGTGAACACAAAGGTCTTAAAAAGAAAAAAAACCTGTCCGAAACCCAGGATAAAGGCCGGAAGATTGGAATCAGAGCCTGTATATCCCGGACCCGCTGTTCGGGTGGGTAAACCCGAAACTGCGCCGAGTCGAGAACCGCTCCGATGAAAAGAAGCTTCTGAGAGGGACACAGGTGTGACTTCGGCACATTGATGGAGAACCCCAGCTGGTGCAGGAGATCGGCCGTAGTCTGGAGGTGGCCGACTACCTTCTGGGGCGAGCCCGCCTTCAACAACCAGTCATCGAGGTAGGGGAAGACAGAGACCCCTAACCTGCGCAGATGAGCTGCGACCACCGCCATCACCTTCGTCAAGACCCGTGGGGCGCTGGTAGGGCCGAAGGGGAGCACGGTAAACTGAAAGTGCTCGTGGCCTACCGTGAACCGCAGGTAACGCCGATGGGCCGGCAGGACCGGGATGTGGAAATACGCATCCTGCAAGTCCAACGCTACCATCCAGTCTCCAGGGTCTAGGGCAGCTAAGACCTGAGCCAGAGTCAGCATTTTGAACTTCTCCTTCCGGAGGAAGCTGTTGACGTTCCTCAGATCCAAGATAGGGCGTAGGCTTCCTTGGCCCTTCTTGGGTACCAGAAAGTAGTGGGAATAGCAACCACGTCCTACTTCTGGCCCAGGAACGCGCTCGATGGCCCCCTTGGCCAAGATGGCCGAAACTTCGTCCTGCAGGAGCCGCAAATGATCCCCCGATATGCGGTGGTGCTGCGGTGGCATGGCTTGAGAAGTCGTCTCGAAGGGGAGGGAGTAGCCCCTCCGGACGATCTGCAGCATTCACCTGTCCAAAGTGACAGTGCGCCAGTGAGAGTGGTGATGACGAACCCTGCCCCCTGGCGTCACATGGGCCGAAAAGCACGGACTAGGAGGGTTTAGAGGCGGATGCTGCGGGGGAAGGTGTGGACTGACCTCGCCGGTTTCCCCGACCGCCTCCACGGCGGTTGCCCCGGCCGCCGCGCTGGATGGTAGTCTGCGGCGAGTGGCTGGCAGCACGTGGGGACGCCCCTTCCTTGGCCACGAAAGGAGCGAAAGGCACCCATTTGCTGGCGTGGGGCCGAAAGGCCCAAGAACTTGGCCGTAGCCCTGGAGTCCTTAAAGCGCTCAAGCGTGTGGTCTGCCTTGTCGCAAAAAGGCGACGGTCATCAAACGGAATGTCCATCAGAGTATTCTGGACATCTGCCGAAAAATTGGCGGATCTCAGCCAGGCGTGGCGTCGTACCGCCACTGTCGTAGCCATCGCTCTGCCCAGCGAGTCGGTGGTATCCAGCCCACACCTGATCGAATACTTGGCTGCATCTCGGCCCTCCACAAGGGCTTGGCCGAGTTTGGCCCGTACCTCCAACGGGCACTCTGGCAGCACCTCCGCCACCATCTCCCACAGAGAGTGGGTGTAGCGGCCCAAGAGGCATGCGGTGTTGGAAGACCGCAGTCCCAAACTAAGGGAGGAGAATATCTTTTCATAATTCTCATACCTCTTGGATTCCCTGTCCGGCGGAGCCGTCGGGAATGCGGTCTGGGAATTAGAGGCCTGGATGACCAGACTCTCGGGGGTGGGGTGGGAGGACAGGAAACATGGGTCGCCCGGAGCCGGGCGGTGACGTCAGACCACGTTCCTATCTACGGGCGAACCTGTAGCGGGCCTGGACCAGGTGCCCAAAAGAATGTCGGTCAAGGCCTCATTAAAGGGCAGCAGAGGCTCAGTCGAGCAGGACTGCGGTTTAAGGACCTCTGTGAGGTGGTTAGTCCTCACGGCCGCGACGGGGAGCTCAAGGCCCAAGGCCTTGGCAGCCCTCGTCAACACGCCATAGGTAGCCCCATCCTCCGAAGCCACGGTAGGAGGAGAAACAAAACCAGTGTCTGCTCCTGCCCAGTCCTCCTGAGACTGACACTCCCTGGTCAGAGGGTCCTCAGCCCCCGTCCCAATCCTCCTCCTCACCCATCTCCTGAATCTCAGGGTTGTAATGCAATGGGGCCGGTTCGTAGAAGTGGATATCTCCAAACGGCGTCGGATGCGGCGCCCAGTGGTGCCGCTCCGACGTCGGAACCGGAGCAAAGGAGGTATTGGGGGCGGCGCCGCCCAAGGACAGCGCCGGAGGTGACACCTGACGGACCGACGCCGGGGGGGGTCGTAAGGTCCACCTGTGACGATCCACAGCCCGAGGAAGGTCCAGCGGAGTCCCGCGGCACGGGGCCCGAAGGCGCCAGCGGTGCCGGGGCCGCTGTTCCTTGCGGCACCGGGCCCGAAGGCGCCGGCGGTGTCGGGATCGTAGGGCCCTGCGGCGGTGGGGCCGAAGCACCCGACGGCGTCTGGGCCGAAGCCCCCGACCCGCTAGGGCCCCCAGACGGGTCCGCTGGGCTTGAAGGCGCCGCGGAGCCAGTCGGAGGAGAAAGGGACCTCATGGCCATGAGGAAGCGCTCAATCTCCCCCGGCGTCGCGTCCTGCCCAGGGACTGGAGGGTGTGGGGCAGGACGAGACGCCCGCGACACCGAAGGAGCCGCGTGGGCGGTGTCACCTGAACCCCCGGCCGCATCGCACAAGCGTCGGGGGGAGTCCGAAGAGCTCTGACGCTTCTCAGACTTCTTGTGCTTCTTACGACGACTTCGACCCGGAGGAGTGGTGCCAACTCCCGGAGCTGTGGTGGCTCTGTCCCCGGGACCTCCCGTGGGACCGGGACCGGCTGCCGGAGTTAGAGTCGCCTGCGGGACCGCTCGCGCCTGGCTTTCGAAGATAGGGCCCGGCAGTCGGAGCAGGCCTTGTCGACGCCTAAACAGGTCAAACACAGGTGGTGGGGGTCCGTGACCGACATCGTGCGGTCGCACTCCTCACAGTGTTTAAATCCGGGCATTCATAAGGCACCGATCGAAGTCGTTAGACTTCGAGGAATGATCAAAAGAGATCAAAAAGTTAGTCAAAAAGTGACTTTGGGTAACTGCTCTTTCCAGATCTGCACTGGCTGGCGCAGAAAAAAGAAGAACTGACGTCAGCACGCGGTAGGCGGTGTCAAGGTACTCCGACTATGTCATCACGGCACCCACGACGCCGACGGACGCGGAGCCGAAGACTACGCCTACCGACGCGCAAGGGTACTGCTACGCAAAAGTTTCCGGATCCAGTCTGACGCCTGGGGATATTCTAAGGTAAGGAATCTATCACTAACATGTCTTTTTCAGATGTAATATTCAGCACCCTGTCTTAAGGCTGTCAGGCATATTCAGCACCCTGACTTAAGGTGGTCAGGCCTACTATAGGGGTGACTTAGAAATATTACATGCAGTGTAGGGGACATGGCACACAGGGATGTATGACGTGTTTTTCTTTTTGTCTGCACCAATACACACAGACTGCAATGACAGCCTTCCATGTGCTGGGTGAGGGGTTCCTTAGGGTGGCAAGATTTGTGTTGCTGCCCTTAAAGACTCTTTAGACCTCAGGCCCTAGGTAGAAAACAAGTTACTTACCTGTAACTATAGTTATCCAGTATTGGTATCCTTCATAGATTCACATGCCTGAATCATTCCCTGTTGCCAAGGCGGGAGTCCCACGGTAAACACAAAAGTAGTGCCAAAGGTAAATAACAGTAGTAGGCCCCAAAGACACAGGCCTTAGATCTTAGTAGCATATCTACATAATTATGCTAAAAGAACAAAAAAATTGGTCCCAACAAATCAGCTCCCTCTAGAACACTCAGCAGAGCCAGTTACTAAACTGTAAACGGGTGGTTCTCCAGTATCGGTGTCTTTCATAGATTCACATGCTTGAATATTCCCAGTCGTCGGAGTCACACGGTAAATAAAATAGCATATATATATATATATATATATATATATTTTCTTTTTTTTTTTCTTTCACTGCCTCTGCAGCAAAAGGATCACTCGGGAGCAGGTAGGTTACAAACCATCATTTATTGCATGTGCAGGAAGAGTCAGGTCCCGTTTATTTTACTTGCAGTCCCGACGCGTTTCAGTGCTGTCCGCACTTTCTTCTGGGGAAAAGAAATGTACATGCGGCGTTTGGCAGTTTCTGCTTTCTTTTGTAGTAAAGCTTGGTTGGTGCTTGGTAGAACGTGATCCCTCCTACTGGTTTCTGGGATTTGAAGTCATTGTCTGCCAGAAATTATTTCTCACAGTGAGTTCCGCATTTTCATGTAATTGAGCAAGTTCGTAGTGGTTAGTGAACACCCACCACGTTGTTCAGGCACTCCAGTGTGCCCCGTTCTCTGACACTGCCCATGTTGATGCTGCAGCCTGCTCCCGCCATTACTCAGCCGCATGTACATTTCTTTTCCCCAGAAGAAAGTGCGGACAGCACTGAAACGCGTCGGGACTGCAAGTAAAATAAACGGGACCTGACTCTTCCTGCACATGCAATAAATGGTTTGTAACCTACCTGCTCCTGAGTGATCCTTTTGCTGCAGAGCCATTGGAAGAAAAAAAAATATATATAAATATATATAATATAAAACCTGAAATATGTACTAGAAAAAAGGCATAAACAGCCTAACCACATTTCTACATAGGAATGCATGGGAAAAGGAAAAGACCATATGCAGTCTATCCTTGTCATTATGTTGGTCCAAACTGCAGCCAATCAGGCGTCAGCAACCCTCTAGAACCTTCTCCTCAGAGCTCAGCACCTCAGATTTTCGTAGCACAAGAGTGATTAAGGAGTCTATGAGGAGAAGAGAGCCTCTGAGGGGAGCAGGGAGGGTCGCATGTGAATCTATGAAAAACACCAATGCTGGAGAACCACCTGTTTACAGGTAAGTAACAATTGTTCTTCTCCAGTATTAGGGTGTCTTTCATAGATTTACATACTTGAATATAGAATAGATAGCAGTCAGCACCAAGCAAAAGTTTCCAAGTTACAAAGCATAATAGAAGACAGAAAAGCATAGTCCATGAATACTTGGAAACCAATAGAAGGAGGGTAGAATCAGAGGCTTACCTTATTGAAAAAGATTACGAAGCACAGCTTGTCCAACTGCGGTATCCGCTTTATTCATGGCACCCAGACAGTGTTTCGTAAACGTGTGCCTGTAGGACCACGTGGCTGCTCTGCAAATTTGATGTAACGGGACGCCAGCAAATAAGGCCGTTGAGGACGCCATCGATCTGGTAGAGTGGGCTCTCACCGAAAACTGCAAAGGTTTACCTGCCCTCTGATGGCAGAAAACAATGGCCGAAGACAACCAACGTGCTATAGTAGGTTTGGTAACTGGACACCCCTTTTGAAAATGTCCATAAGCCAATAAGAGGTGATCAGATTTGCGAACCGGAGCAGTTCTGTGGATACAGAACTTCAAGCACCGCTGAATGTCTAAGGAGTGTAAGCGTTGTTCCGTAGGAGACTGTGGGTCTGCAAAGAAAGTCTTCAGAAGAACAGGTTCATTGATGTGGAAATCTGAAGGTACCTTAGGTAAAAAGGTAGGGTTGGTGCGAAGCGCCACACAATCCGGTTGAAACTGCAGAAACTGAGGTTTGATCGTGAAAGCATGAATGTCACTCACGCGACGTGCAGATGTCAATGCAAGGAGTAGAGCCACTTTCCAGGTGAGATACTTCTATGGATTGGTTTGAATGGTGATTTCATTAGTTGTGCCAAAACAATATAAGGCGCCAAGCAGGGGAAGGGCGCAGAATAGGTGGACATTTAAGGTATAGTCCCTTGAAAAACTGACGTATGATTCGAGGAGAGCAGAGGGAGGTGGAGCCATCTTGGGGGAAGAGTGAAATTGCCGCCAGAAAAACCCTTAAAAGTGGCATGAGACAGTCCGGACTGAGCCAATTGCAAGAAGAAAGGGAGGAGCTGAGCAGGCGAAAGGGATGAACACCAGCAGCAGCACATCAATGGAAGAACCTTTTCCATTTCAACTTGTAGGTCTTTATAGTTGAAGGAGCTCTGGCTTGAGCAAGGACTTCTCGGCAATCTTGCGGAATGGCAGATGGGCAAATTCACAGTGTTCAGGTTCCAAGCTGATAAACTCAGAAGAGGGGTCCGGATGGTAAATGAGATCCCTGTCCATGGTGAGCTGATCCATCCGAGGATGTAGAAGGATGGGCTCGCATTGGGACAGCAGAAGCAACTCTGAGAACCATGCTTGACTAGGTCACCTGGGAGCTATTAGAAGGATGTGGCAGGGTTCTCTCCGCATCTTCCAGAGCACCCGAGGGACTAGAGGGATCGGAGAACAGGCGTAAGCAAACAGATTGGACCAGTTCATCAAAAGGGCATTGCCCTGAGAACCTCTGTGGGGATGCCAACTTACGTAAGATCGGCATTTTCGGTTCTCTGGTGTTGCGAAGAGATCCAGCGCCGGGCGCCTCCATCGCCGAAAAATCATTGAGTTGGTTGGTGCAGCTCCCACTCGTGGGTCGATGACCGGGACCTGCTGAGGGAATCTGCCAGGAGGTTGGATATTCCTGGGAGATGAACTGCGGTGATTGAGATTTGGTGCATGAGCGCCCAGTCCCAAATTGACTGTGCTAGTCGAGACAGCACTGGAGATTTTGTTCTGCCCTGCTTGTTTTATGTAATGCATGCCGGTTGTGTTGTCCGTTTGTATCAGAGAGGTCTTGGAGGCCCCCCATCCCTCCAGAGAGGCATCCGTCGTGAGTGTCAGATCTTGAATGACGGATAGGAATGATGTCCCTGCTGCAAGGTGCACTGGCTGTGCCCACCATCAGAACGCCCTTTTCATGCGAGACGTGACACAAACTAGGTCATTGAAGGAACGGGATGGGATGTGTCCTTTGCAGGAAGGTGGATATCCGACTATGGTTGCCCCCAACTTTTTGCCTAGTGTTTTGCTGGTTTTTGACATAGTTGGCCTGGGATCCTTCTATTCAGGACCCCAGGCTTCCTGCTCTCTGTTAAAATGGACTCCTTGTACCTTAGGTGCATTAACCAAATGGTATTGGGTCACTCTTGTAAGTCCTTGTACAGTGCACCATAGGTACCCAGGGCATAAGTGAACCCAAGGCCTACCAGGGGCTACAGCATGTATTATGCCACCCCTGGCTGGCTATCCAAATCTGACACAACTGGCTGATCAATCAGCTGGGGCAAGGTGGTGTAATCACCCTTTGCTTTAGATATAGTATACCTATATCTAAACCTAAAATGGACACATATACTCCTATAAGTCACTCCTATGGCAGGCCTTAACAATCCTGGAGGCAGAGTGCTTGGAATTATGTGAGATGGTGCTCTAGCATGAGCTGAGCTTGTCTGCAGCTCTCGGAACCAAGTCCTTTACTCCTAAGTGCATTATAATCCTCGCAGTTATTGCTAACTTTGGCATAGCATTATCAAAACATGTAGAGTAAGGTGTCATACGAATTGGAATACTACCCCCTCGCCAGTTCTGATGACGGGGGTAGCATTCCACCCTTCTAGAGGGACACGACATGTATGTAACTGTGAACCCCGGTTAAAGTTAACTCGAGCCTCAGCATCACAAAATGGATGCTGCCACCACAGATACAAGTCTAACTCCTGCTGCTTGGAATCCTTCCAGCGAGGGAGGCCTGGACAAAGGGTTTCCTGCCTTGGGAGGTGCTAGCACCACCCCAGACAGGATTTTGTGTATTAGGTAGGACAGGCCTGAAGGAATGAGACATGCCTCGGGCACACAAGGTGTCCCTGTGCATACACCGGTTTAAACCAGTTGCTGGGGAACTCCAGCCCCAGCTCTGGTGTGAAACCGGTCAAAGGATAGGGTGTGTAACCACCCCCCTTCCTGGTCCCACCCATAGGAGGGACTTAGTCATAGTACAGCCCCCTTTAGGAGAATAAAGGTAGGAGCTGGTCCCATTCCAAATTAGATCAATCCTGATTTGAAACTCTACAAGAAGAAACTCTGGACTTCAACTGAAGAAATCTCCCTTGTGGCCAAGGAGTGACCACCCTGCACAAGCAGGCACCATCAAGCGTTCCAACGGTTCACTTTGTCGTCTTCCCTGGTGGATCCAGACTTCAGAGCCCGACGAGACCCGAACTGCCAGACCTCTCCGACCTCAACTCACATCTGCAGCAAAGCTGAGATCCGTGGGTGCGACGAGACATGGGACCGGCCATCTCGAAGAAACTGCACTTCGCTTCCAGCATGACTTCAGAGGCATCCTCGACAAAGTGCTTTGGGGATTGAGAAGCCCCAGCCCCGAACAGCTCCTGCACAGAAGATCAGCCCTCCAGCACCCACGAGATCTGCGTGGGCCCTTTTGCTTGATTGCTGCTCGACGCGTTGTCTGGTCACTTGCCGGCTGGCTAGTGGCCTCCTAGACGACGATTCTTGAAATCCACACCGCTGGTCTGGTTGCTCCAGACTGACCCCTGGTTCCCTGCAAAAGAGAAGAACCCCGGACCCTCCTGGTCCGCACCAGACGCCTTTTCCACTCACCTCCATCCTGGTCGAAGACACCTCCTGGTCCACGTGGCTGCAGAGTCAAGCGTCCACTCTTCACCTGATCGCGACAACAGCATCTGGTTCCTTCCTGGTTCCACACCAGTCACTGGCTAGTGACTGAACATTGTCCCCTCTGCTTTCAGGTCTTCATCTTCCTTGATCCACCCTTGGATCACTCCAGACAGCTTCCTCCTGGTCACCTGCAGCATCTTTCTTCAAGGCTCCATAGACTTCAACGCCGAAACCCGACCACTATGACAACTATGCACCCGCAGCCCGTGGGTGAGGTAACAAAAGCATTTCGGTGCTCAAGGGTAGATTGACTCCTAGTGTCCAGATTTCCAGTCGTTTTAGTCCTAGCTAGTCGGAACTGTCTATTACTTACCTTTTCGTAATTTGTACTGTCCATTGACTGTTTCGCAACTTGCATGTAAGATCACACTGCACACGCGTTCCGTGGGCCTCCTATAACTAACCTAAGGTTAGGGTAGTGTAGTGTAGTGTAGTCCCAGCGATCCAACAGCCTCTGGACAGCTCCATTCCTTCTATCGACTTTCTCAACCCATTTACTTAGTATATGGTTTGACGTGCCCCTAGGGCACCATTGTAATTTGTGCAACTTAAACGTATTTTTCCAAAGAGTCTGGTCATGTGCTTAGCCTTCTGATCTCATAAAGAGTTCAGAGGTGTTTGTTATTAATAAATATATTGTTTATTTTCTTAACCTGTGTGGTGTCCTTTCACTTGGTATTCAAGGGGTTATATGTGGTAAAACAGCTGGCTTATTTAACAAGGGGTGGTGATGGACAGAGTTTCTGAATTAAGCAGAATACTCTCACCCAGTCAAGAGATCAGGGCTAGATCCAACAACGTTCTTTGGCTCACTGCACCATCCCAGTTCAGAACCTGGCTATATGCAAATTAGTCTGTTCCTGTCCCGGTGCATGATGTGAACAGGGCAAACCAAACTACCAAGCCAATTCTTACACTGGGAAGGAAACAAGCTTCCGGGTAAAACAGCTGGCTTCACATGCCAAAAAAGAGTTTAGCCTAAGACTGCTTTGTCCATGCTACCATTAGGATAGCTGGTCTATAAGGTTGACTTACAACCAATCACCATAAGGGTTGTTTGGACTGATACAAGGTGATCACTAGAACTAGTGAGCATCATATATCAGGCCAACTTCTCACATCCTTAATCTGCAATGAGGAATGAGTGCGATGCACGATGACGCCATTCCCAGAAATGACTTCAGTAGTCCGACTGAAACGCTCTGCTTTGACAGCAGAAGTGACACTAGACGCAGAATCCGTTGTTGACGTTCCAGGGACAAATGCTTTCGCCAAAGTTGCATCCAATGTGGTTCCTAGAAAATCCTTGGAAAGAGCTGGACACAATTGGGATTTCTCCAGATTGAGAGACAGGTCCAAGGAACGAAACACCTTCTGGCAAAGGGATGTATGCTGAATCAGCTGTCTGCGACTTCAGGAGGCAATAGTGGAGATACGGACATATCTGGATACCTTGGAGACGTAAATAAGCCATTACAGGCGCCAACATCTTTGCAAAGACTCGTGGGACAGAACGAAGGCCGAATGGCAAGACCTTGAACTGGAAATGTTTCTGCCCCACCCGAAAACGTAGAAACTTCCGATGTCGCAGTAGTATTGGGACATGGAAGTAAGCATCTCGGAGGTCGATAGTTGCCAAAAAATCTCAGACTAAGCAAACGCAAGATCTCTAAGCGTTAGCATGCGAAATGAATCACTCGAGATACTTGTTTAGCGCTCTCAAGTCCAATATTGGGCACCAATCCCCGTTCTTCTTTACGATAAGGAAAAAACTGGAATAAAACCCCTTCCCTCTTTGAGTCCTGGGCACCACCTCTAATGCAATCTTCTGAATCAGAAGATGAACTTGATAGAAAAGTTACTTGATGTGAGGGGGTGGCGGTCCAGAAGGTGGAGTTTGGAGGAGGGATGGTAACTAATTACACGCATGGCCCTTGTCTACGATGTCTAGAACCCAACGTTCCGAGGTGATGGCGGACCATTGAGAACCAAACGGGGAGATTCGACCACCAATCTGCTGGGTTAAAGGCAAATCATTGTAGTTTGTTAGAGGATCCCCTGTAGGAGGATTTTCCTCTATAGGTTTTGGCTGGCTGTTGGCGAGACGACTCTTGTCGGTTATTGGAGTAACGCTGGTTGGCTTGATTATAGGAGCAATATTGATTGCTTCCTCCTCAAAAATTAGAGTTGGTGCCTCGTCCTCGAGCACACCGAAAGGGCTGCTTCTTAAATTGTAGGGTTCCTAAGGCATGTGCCGTGTCCGTATCCTTTTTAATGGACTGTAGTGCCTCATCAATGTGAGGCCCATAGAGTGATTCGCCATCATACGGCATGTCCAGAATCTTTGCTTGAACTTCCTGACGGAAGGAGGTGGAGCGCAACCAGCCTTGTCTTCGTAAGACAGCTGCTCCCGCAAGCTGTCGTAAACAAGTGCAGGCTACATCCATTGCACAATCAATCAGGTCTTCTGATGTTCTTTCGCCTTCCTGGAGAAGTTTTAATGCTTCCTTCTTGGAAGCATCCAGAAGCATAGCCACATATCCGGTCATGTCCGCCCAAATCTGGCGGTCGTATCGCCCCAAAATGGCCATCACATTAGCCGCCCTCACTGTGGTTGAAGACATGGTGGAGAACTTGCGGCCTATAGCGTCAAGGAGGCAGCCCTCACGGTCTGGTGGCGCTGCGATAGTGGATGCAGGAATCCAGGATCCCCGCTGGGCTGCCTGTGTAACAACCGAATCTGGCTTCGGCTGGCCAATGAGGCATGCTGGGGTTCCTACAGGCGCCTTAAACTTCTTTTCCAATCTTGACAATTGGGCAGGCAAGGAATTTGGCGTTTATCAATTTTTCTCCTTCAGACCAAATGAAATCAATAATTGGAACAGTATGAACCTGTTTGAATGGCTGACTTAAAATCGTAGAGGAAACAATCCTCCTCTTTGGACACATGGTAGCTTAAAACGTTGAACCGCTCTTTCCATTAATTGATGGAAACTTGCGATATCTACTGGAGGAGAATCCCCTTGCGGCATTGAGATGGGGACGGTGTTTGAGCCCTATAGTCATCCCACTCCACCATATTATCATCAGCATCCACATCTGTAACCCCCCCATCTTCTCGATCAGGTGGGTTCTCCTCCTCATCATCATCCGGATACACAGTTGCGTGTACCTGAATGGATGTATGTCTCTGAGCAACTGCAGGTGTTGGAGGCACGAAAGGAGCAGCTGACGGCTCCGCCATAGGTGTTAAGACGGAATGGACAGTAGACACCTAAGGCGATGGAGGGAAACGTCTTATAATCATCTAACATTCTGTAGGTTAGAGATGAGCGACAATGGTAAAGTCGCAGCTGGAATTTGAACAGGCACTTCTTCCTCTTGGCCATATTGCTCCTCCTCATCATTGCTGAACTCGTGACATTTTATAATAGTGTCCGATGGACTTGGAGCGTTAGTGAAGGACTCCTGTACATCCACTTCAGACTCCTGGTCTGAGTCAGTAGAAAACAAAGGTGAGGGAGGCAGTGTATCACCAGAAAGTGCAAGGTGGCCACTTGGAACCTTATGATCCTTGGGAGTGTCATCCTTTGAAGAACCAGTGGGGGACAGTGGCAGCAAAGGCAGAGGTGCAAATGCAGATGGCATCGTAGTCGACTTTTCCACAGCCGACGGCAATGATCCTGCCAATGGTGCAGTCATCAGCGTCGACGAAGACGAGAGCTTCTTGGTCTTTGTCGTCTAAAACATAGTCGACGGCGACAGTCGACGAGGCAACCATCGACGGTGATGTCGTAGACTGCAACGGTGTCGTCGACAGCAATAGCTTCTTCGTCGACGGGGCCGTGGTCGACTGAACACTAGTCGTCGGAATACTCAAAGGCGTAGACGAAGCTAGCAACTTTACACCTTTCGTCGACGATGATCTAACTGTCGACGGAAGTTTCTTCGTCGACGACGACGAAATTGGAAGAACTGACGACACAGTCTTAGAACTGAGGATCACCTTCATCGTAGACGTCGTCGACGGAAAAGCTGTAGACTATCCAGAAGCCAGCGTAGTCGTGACCGTCATCGTCAATGTACCAGAGACAGCCAATCTCGTCGACGGAACTGTAGTCGACACAGTCGTCGACGGAGCAACAGTTTTCCTCACAGAAAAACCTGTGGAAGTCGCAGCAGTAGCCTGAGAGCCAGGTCTCGTGGGCCCAGAAGTAGCAGGGAGAGGTGAAGACACCGCAGGGGCCAAAGAAAGACATTTTCTTCTTTTTTATAAATGGAGAAGGCAATTCCTGCACACTACTTCTTTTAGAGGCTGCTTGGGAATGGCCAGACATGAGGCTTTCAGCATCAGAAAGTACATGCTTCTTGTCTTCAAGTCTCTGAAGCCAGAGGAGTAAACAGCCTTCCCTATCCTTTAAAGTTTTATTGGAGAAAGTTCTACAGAACTTACAATTTCCCACTTCATGGTCCGGGTAAAGACAGTAAATATACTTACTGTGTGGATCCTCTGAAAAAAGTCTTAGCTTTCCACATGAAGAACAAGCTATGAAGAGGGGCTTCTTACTTTAAGACATGTTGAAAAACCAGGCAAAAAACAGAAAAGTAGAGAAAAACTGAGCGGAGCTCAGGGAGACTCCCTTACACACGACGTGCGGTAGAAAATCTGAGGTGCTGAGCTCTGAGGTGAAGTCAAGTCAAGTCAAGTCAAAAGATTTATATAGCGCGCTACATACCCAGAGGGTCTCAAGGCGCTTGAAGAAGGGTGGGGAGTTACTTGTCGAATATCCACGTTTTGAGTTGCTTTCTGAATGCTAGGTGGTTCTGAGTAAGGCAAAGGTGAGTGGGAAGTGAGTTCCAAGTTTTAGCTGCTAGGTAGGAGAAGGATCTACCTCCCATGGTGGTTTTGTTGATGCGAGGTACAGTGGCAAGGGCTTGGTTGGAGGATCGTAGCTGGCGGGAGGGGGTGTAGAAGGATAGTCGTGTGTTGAGGCATTCGGGTCCGATTTCGTAGAGTGCTTTGTGTGCGTGGGTTAGGAGCCGGAAAGTGATCCTCTTATTGACGGGGAGCCAGTGGAGGTTTTTCAGGTGATCAGAGATGTGTTCTTTACGCGGGATGTCTAATAGGAGCCTGGCTGAGGCATTCTGGATGAGTTGTAGTTTTTTCTGGAGTTTCGCGGTGGTGCCGGTGTAGAGGGTGTTTCCGTAGTCCAGTCGGCTTGTGACCAGAACGTGGGTGACTGTTTTTCTAGTTTCGGTAGGGATCCAGCGAAATGTTTTAATGAGCATGCGAAGAATGTTGAAGCAAGATGAAGAAACGGCGTTGACTTGTCTGTTCATCGAGAGTGAGGAATCCAGGATGACGCCCAGGTTCCGTGCGTGGTCCGTCGGGATGGGTGCTTTTCCAAGGGCCTCTGGCCACCAAGAGTCGTCCCAGGCGGAGGGGGAGGTACCTAAGATGAGGACTTCTGTTTTGTCTGAGTTCAGTTTCAGACGGCTGTGCTTCATCCATTCGGCTACTTCTTTCATTCCTTCGTGTAGGTTGGTTTTGGCCGTGTTAGGGTCTCTGGTGAGTGATAGGATCAGTTGAGTGTCGTCGGCGTAGGAGATGATGTTGAGGTTATGTTGGCGTGCGATGGCCGCGAGGGGGCTCATGTAAACGTTGGAGGGTGGGACTGAGTGAGGACCCTTGAGGTACGCCGCAGATGACTTCAGTGGCCTCTGACTTGAATGGTGGAAGGCGGACTCTCTGGGTTCTTCCAGAGAGGAACGAGGTGATCCATTCCAGTGCTTTTCCTTGGATTCCGATGTTTTTGAGGCGCTGTAGAAGGGTGCTATGGCAGACTGTGTCGA
Source organism: Lissotriton vulgaris (assembly GCF_964263255.1). Taxonomy (NCBI): domain Eukaryota; kingdom Metazoa; phylum Chordata; class Amphibia; order Caudata; family Salamandridae; genus Lissotriton; species Lissotriton vulgaris. The sequence continues at coordinate 769,641,474 of NC_141685.1, read as the reverse complement.
AGGCTGCGGAGATGTCGAGGAGGATGAGGGCGACTGTCTCCATTGTCCAGTAGAGTTCGAATGTCGTCTGTTGCTGCGATGAGGGCGGTTTCGGTGCTGTGCTTGGCTCGGAAGCCGGACTGTGAGGAGTCGAGGGATTTGTTGGTTTCGAGGAATGCGGCGAGCTGGTTGTTGACAGCTTTCTCGATGACTTTGGCCGGGAATGGAAGGAGTGAGATAGGGCGATAGTTTTTAGAGTTCGGTGGGGTCAGCTGTGGGTTTCTTCAGGAGGGCGCCGAGTTCGGCATGTTTCCAGCTTTCCGGGAAGTTTGCGGAGTTGAGGGAGCAGTTGATGACGTCTCGGAGGTGCGGTGCAATAATGGAGTCTGCTTTGTTAAAGATGTGGTGAGGGCAAGGGTCTGTGGGGGATCCTGAGTGGATAGAGTTCATCAGACGGATGGTGTCCTCAGTGGAGATTGGCTTCCAGTCGTTGAGGATGTTCAGGGGGGGTGGGGGTCCTGCACGGGATTGGGTGGGTTGGTCTCCGGGTTGGTTGTCGAAGCTGTTGTGGATGTCTGCAATTTTGTTGTGGAAGAATGAGGCTAGGGAGTCGCAGAGGGCTTGAGAGGGGGTGATGTCGTTGGAGTTGGCTGAGGGGTTGGTAAATTCCTTGAGGATGTTGAATATTTCCTTGCTGTTGTGGGCGTTGTTATCTAGACGGACCTTGAAGGCTGCTTTCTTGGCATTTCGGATTAGTTGGTGGTGTATGCGGGTGGCGTTTTTGAAGGCGTCCTTGGTGCTGGTGGTTGGGTCTTTTTTCCAGGCCTTCGAGGGAGCGACAGAGTTTCTTGGATTTCTTAAGGTCATCGTTGAACCAGGAGGCCTTTTTGCTGCCTAGTTTGATTTGTCGTATTTTCAGTGGTGCTAGGATGTCGGCGCTGTTGGATAACCATTGGGTGAGGTTGGTGGCTGCTTGGTCTGGGTTTAAGGAGTGGGCGGGGGACTTTTGAAGAAGCGATGAGGAGATCTGGTCGATGGTGATTTTGTTCCAGTTTCTTTGCAGAGTGGGTTGGGGTGGTTGTTGGATGTGGGCTTGTTGTAGGTGAAGTGAACGCAGCTGTGGTCAGTCCAAAGGAGAGCTGTGGTGTGGCTGAAGGAAACATGCTTGCTGGAGGTGAAGATAGGGTCGAGTGTGTGACCTGCGATGTGGGTGGGGGTAGTGACAAGTTGTTTAAGTCCGAGGTTTGCGAGGTTGTCCAAAAGGGTGGTGGTGTTGCGGTCGTTGTTCTTTTCAAGGTGAAAGTTGAGGTCTCCCAAAAGGATGTAGTTTGGACCAACATAATGACAAGGATAGACTGCATATGGTCTTTTCCTTTTCCCATGCATTCCTATATAGAAATGTGGTTAGGCTGTTTATGCCTTTTTTCTAGTGTATATTTCAGGTTTTATGATATATATATATATATATATATATATATATATATATATATTTGGCATGTGAACAAGGGCTTTTCAAGCCCGAAGCGCGTAGTGCCCTCTTGCCTACCGACTATCTTGCAATAAAGAACCTGTGAAGCGCATTTGGTGGCGCGTCTCCTATGTTTCCTCGCCGATCTGACTCCCGTCTGATTCGGAAGTGGTGTTTAGAGTTTCCGTATATATATATATATATATATATATATATATATATATATATATATATATATATATATATATATATATATTTGCTATTTTATTTACCGTGGGACGCCCACTCCGACGACGGGGAATATTCAAGCATGTGAATCTATGAAAGACACCCTAATACTGGAGAAATAAGTATCCCAAAACAGAGAAATGACTCTCCGGGGAGGAGGGTGGGTGCATGTGAATCTATGAAAGATACCAATACTGGATACCTGTAGTTACAGGTAAATAACTTGTTTTCTTATAAATAGAAAAAAACATGTATAGTAATATCATTCATTCATTATCTTTATTTCGGTTAAAATAACCATAAAAGAATACAATTCATTAAAAGTGTTAATATATACATCAAGTGCTAGTACATCAGGTTCTAGAAATCTGAACAAAGATAATTGAAGTACACAGTATTACTGGGCCGTTAGAATAAGCCAAAACAAAGGGATAGCCCGGGGAACCAGGTTTACAGTCAATTAAAAGTTCAAAACATCAAAAAGAAAATTCATATTTACATGAAGGAACAGTTAATACATTGTATATACTAAAACACTAAAAATAGTTATGGAAGCATCAGGGAACAGGTTACAAAGGAGGGTTCAAGCTGGATTAGGTGGGGCTACTATAATACAAATGCATTTTGTTTCATTGTGCTCACAATTGTCACAAAAGCTAAAATATTACATTTTGAGTCCGTTTTTCTTCCTCACTATCGCAACTGCAAGAAGGAACCTACTCAAACTACACATCACCTTTAAATACTCTTTCGCCATCTGTAATTTTCCAAAAGCTTAGGAGAAGGCAGATGGGTTTGATCCACTTTTTCCTAGCTTGCAAGTACGCCGGGCATATGAATATGACGTGAGCCTCATCTTCTCTAATGCTCATATCACAAAGTTCACAGTGGTCAGAGTTATTATTGTTCGTTGGCTCTGATCTACACGCCCATTTAGAAGTTCTGGATTTTAATTGTAAAATCCCGTAGCGATACTTTAAATACAGTGATTTTGCCATTGAGGGTAAAATTTCATCCATAAAACATTCAAATTTACTTCGCTTTTGACATCAAAGAATTTAAGAGTCAGTTTCCCAATTTTAGAGTTATGAAGTGGGTAACTGAGAATATGTTCCCAATATCGTGTCTTTAGTAGTTTTTTTGAACTAGAATTCAAAGAATCGGGGTCTGTCCAAAAGCTGTTTAAACCTAGTTTTAGGAGCCATTTTTCAATGTGCAATAGCCAACTTATTCTCACAGTATTTTTTTATTTGTAAAATTTCTTTGAGAGCTAGTCTGTAGTCCACTAGATCCTCAGTGGACCAAAGGCGGACCCAAAAAAGTAGCGGGCGTAGGGAGGCATGGTCATCGGAGCGTCGTACATTTAGGTCCCAAAAAAGAGGGATGAGGAGAGTACAGCCTGGAACTGCTAGGAGTTGCCTAACAAAGCTATTGTCCTGAATTGAAAAGGAGTCTCTGACTACGTGTCCCTATAGTTCTGCCCCATATAGGGCGGCCGATTGAGCTTTATATTTGTATAATTCAATGGCGGGTGATACTGCCTTAAGGAAGCTGCTTTTGTGCTTCCGTATTATTGGTGCTTGGGTTTGTATTAACGTTAGCCGAGACTTTTCTATTTGTGAGGTCCAATTCATTTTAGAGTCAAGGTTGATACCCAAGAACTTAAAGTTTTGGACCTGTTCTATATTCTCCTTATTTACACTAAAAAATGTTAAAACCTTAGTGCGGGTTGATGGACATAACCTTTGTTTGAGGAATTAATTTCAAGGTTTTTGCCCAAACAGTACGAGTAAAATGCATTTAATAAATTCTGCAATCCTTTGGGGGTCTGGGAAATTAAAATCGTGTCATCCGCAAATAGTAACACCAGAACGGCTTGACCATTCAGCTTGGGAGAGTCATGCTCGCAGCCCAAGAGGGTCTCTGGGATGTCGTTAACGTAGAGAGAGAAGAGTGTTGGCGCCAGGACACAGCCTTGCCTTACCCTCTCTCTCTGTCAATTTTTCCTGTTAGTTCCCCATTAGGCCCCCACCTTACTCTTGCGCAATTCCCCTCGTGCAGCCTCCTTAACTGGTGTAGTATGTCAATGGGAACTCCCATGTCTCTTAATGATTTCCAAAGTTTGCCTCTTGGGACCAAATCAAAAGCGGCCCTGAGGACCACAAAGGCTACATATAGATGAGTTCCTTTTATTAATATATTTTCAAATTAAACAACATGGTCCACTGAGCATAATTTTGTCAAGATAGAACTATCTTCGATCCAGATGTTAAGCTTGTATAGGAGTTGGCGTGCAAAGATCTTTTGGAGTACATCCAGAAGGCTAATTGGTCTATAGTGGGCCGGGTTAGATCTATCACCCTTCTTGAAAATGGTTACAATTTCAGCACTCCGCCACGTCTCCGGTATTGGTGCCCCTCTTAGAATATCATTGCTAAGTAGATTCATGTACGGGGCCCAGAGGAGATTTTCATGTTTCCAAAGATCCCCAGGGATTCTATCTGGGCCTAGAGCTTTACCTTGTTTAACTGCATTGATAGCAACTATAGTCTCAGACAGGCTAAATGTCAGAGGAGTAATGCACGGGTTAGCTTGAAAATTCTCTAGTGTGCACTCGTCCTCGTCTTCCCCACTACATGAATACAGGGCTGAAAAGTGCTTGACCCAAACACTTTCCTCAAGGAATCTATCCCATGATGGAGTATTTTCTTTCGACCCATTCGCAATCAGCTTCCAAAAGAGGGATTGGTCTTTTGTTTTACATGCTGCGAGTAGGTCTGTCCAAACTCTACCATCCCATTCTCTTTTTGCAAGGTCGAGTATCTTTTTATAGCGCAACCTTTTCTCTCTAATATTACTGATCTGATTATCTTTTATGGCTTCTATCAATTCGGTTTTGGCATGACGGCAGGCTTTATTATACCAACGGCCTTCCTTCGTTTAGGCTTTTTTGGCTGGTATGTGCCTGTTTAGTCTCTTAAGAAGATCTCTCTAAGCTTTGCCATTAGGATCTTATGTAGCTCAGCTAAGAGGATACCTTCTCCGTCATTAGCAATTAATGGGGACATAAGAGTTACATAAGAGTCATAGATTCTCTTAATGGTTCTTTTGTTACCCATTACTGCTGGCCATTTCAGAGCCCTACGGTTATTGGATTCTAAAGGGTCCTCAGGCGGGTTTTTTTTTAAGGGGTTTATCTCCCAGGTGGGGGTAACTAGTGTTTGACATGTTGATAAGACTAAAGGGAGGTGGTCACTTTCTATACGATGGTCCACCTTTAGATCTTGGAGAATTGGCCATAGGCTCATTGAGACAAATATATAGTCTAAGTGGCTGGCACAACAACCTCTTCTAAATGTGGGTTTGCTTGGACAATCCGACAACAGTCGTCCATTACAGGCACGCAAACAGTGTTCCATTGTTAACTTTAATAATTGGAAGGCCCCTTTTGAGCAAGCAACCCTATTATTTGTATCAATACAGGGGATGTTGTTGGCACCATCTTCCTCCCCATAGATGTCTTCTAGCCCCACAACTGGTTCAAACTTCCTATTGAAGTCTCCCCCAGTGATCAACTTAGTTTTGTGGTCTAGGCCGCAGATCAAGTTAGCTAGTTGTGCGACTGTTTCAGTCTCCTTGTAAGGGGATTGTGGTCTGTTATAAATGTTAATCATACAGACCGACCAGCCTTTACCGTCTTTAAATTTTATCGCCAAAATATCTGGATTGTTACAGTCTATTTGTTTCACAGCAATTCCTAGTGTTATTCTTACCCAAATTATCAGGCCGCCAGATGGTCTGTCCCTGTTTAGGTTGCTAGCTGGGATAAAAAAGGATCTATAGCCTACTTTAAAAACGTTTTCTAGGGCCCAGGTTTCCTGGAACAGAATAAAGTCCCCCCTGTTAATGTATTCCTGCCATGTTGAGTCTGGGATATTTTTCCCAATACCCGCAATGTTACAGGATATTATTAATAGCCTGGAGTTGACTTCGTCCCTAATAGGTGTGGCTATTGAGCTATCAATCATACTTCTATTTTCTACAGTTTTGGGATTTAGCAGATTTAGATTCAAGTTTTCCCCCCTACTCATTGGAGTGGAATCTGTAGTCTGGATGGCTAATTCTGTGGGGTTACACACACTGGTATTTACGTGGGTGAAATCTGTTGTTATTATTGTTTCACCCATTTCGTGTGTATCTCCAGTCAATAGACCTCATCTAACCCATAGAGTGGTGCGAAACGATTGTAACCACCCAGGGGTTAGGAGCATAGCCATCTGGGGTCACCATTTGGAAGGGGATGCGACAATTTCTTTTCTGCCACATTTCCCTTGGTCTAAAGAAAGAAGTAAGATCTTTCGTACAGATTGGGCCCTTGTTCATATACTGGTGTTCTTCGCAGATAAATCTCACTACTTTGCTGTCTCTAAAGTGGACGATGATTATATCCCCTTGGGTATCTTGTTTTCTTGCCTATCCAGTTGGCTCTTCTAACATGGATCACCTCTCCATTCAAAATGATTGGGGATTGGTCTGTTATTGTTCAACCTGAATGTCACCTTGTTCTTAAGTTCTTGATATGATTCAGATTTCCCATTTTTTAATTCAGGGACACCCGTGAGAACAACATAGGGCAGGGACTCCGGTGGTAGGTCAACTGTGGCCAGGGGAACTCTTGTGGTGCTAGCCTCTTTCTTTTCTTTATTTGCTACTTCTTTTGGGCAGGCTTCAGTTTTGTGATCATCGTTTACTTTACATGGTGTAGTGTGCTGTATAGACTTATCGGAGAGCTTGTTGTTCTGTTTTTTTGATCGTTTATTAATGCTAGGGCCCTTTTGGACTGTCACCCTTGGAGTTTTGCTTACAATTGGACCAACTGTGGGTCCTATGGTAGTGGTGGCTGGGTCCTTCGGGGGAGGACCATATTCTTTGTGTGGCCTCTAACTTCCAGTTTTATCAGATTTTTTAGTGAAGTGAAGTTGTCAAGGGTTAGCTGTTCAAGTTTCTCCAATTTATTATTAACCGTTTTCGATCCTTTCGAGGAGAGGGAGAATCATTGATTTAACAACTTTTTCTATGTGCACCATTGACACTTCAACTTCTTCTGTGGGAGCCAAAGGGGCCTTCTCTACATAATTAGCTCTCGAGTTTTTGGTAGTAACACTTGGTACAGTATCAGATGTTACTGGTACTTTAGCTACCTGTACGCCTAGATCAAGTAGTGGGGAGTTAATCGTTTTGACGGCTTTTTGTTGCCTCCCTTTCTTTAGTAATATCACTATATGGATATGTAAGCATTATGCACATATTATATACAATGAACAGGTTATAATCGCAGAAATGTGTATGTATCATGAACATAGATCTTATTTAAAAGACAGAAAGGTACCTGAAAACTGGTCTCAAAGAAAAAGATGGCGTAGGACAGTGTCTAACCGCCGCATCCTCATGACATGTAGATTGAAGGCAGTAATGTCTCGTGAAAATGTGGACATTTTTCCATGTCGCAGCACGACAGATGTTTTCTAGATTCAGTCCAGCAAACAACGCTGTAGACACTGCCACTGTTCTTGTGGAGTGGGCTTTGACTTTCTTTAGCAATGGCCTGTTAGTCTTGTCATTACAGAAATGGATTGTAGATGCTAACCATCTGGCAATAGTGGCTTTTGTGACTGCAGTTCCCAGAGTAGCTTGTCCGTAAGCCACAAACAACTGGTCGGATTTTCAACATCTTTTGATGTCAAGAGAATGTAAAGTTCTTTCCGCTGGTGTAGACGGATTTGGAAAGAAAGTCCATAATCTCACCGGTTCATTGGGATGAAACTACGACGGCACTTTAGGTATAAATGTAGGATTAGTCCGGAGGGTCACAATCCTGAGAGAAATGTAAAAATGGTTCCTTTACAGTGAAAGCCTGAATTTCACTCCTATCAGATGTTAGAGCTAGAAGTAAAGCAACTTTCCACGTGAGAAACTTGAGCTCAGCCTGGTGGATGGGCTTGAATGGGTATTTAACTGTGTGAGAACAGTGGTAAGTTCCCTTCTCCGGTGGAGGAAGCCGCACCGGAGGAAATGCTCGGAAAAGACCGCTCATGAATTGTTTGATTAATGAGGATCAACATAAAGGAAGATTAGCACCATTTCTGAATCTGGAAAGTGCGGCTAAATGGACTTTAACTGATGAAAGAGTCCAGATGTAGCAAATACGGGAGAATTTGTTGCACAGGAGCTTCTATCGGGTGAACCTTGTTTGATTTACACCAACAGCATAACCTCTTCCATTTTAGACGGTAAGTCTTAATTGTGCTCTGACCTCGTGATCTAGTTGAGATGTCACGACGGTCCTGAGGGATGTCAAAAGGTCCTTTAATTTTAGAAAATCAGGAGCTATGCGTGTAAATTTAGAGACTGAGGGTCCGGGGGAACCACCTGCCCCTTGTTCCTCGACAACATTGTGGGTGTTGGAAGAAGACGGATCGGCTGGTCCTGGGAAAGTAACAGCAGTTCTTGGAACCAGTACTGACGTGGCCACCGGGGTGCAGTCAGGATGAGACGGCAGCCCTCCGATTTCATCTCACGTAACACCCTCGGGATTTGAGGTATTGGCGGGGGAAAGCGTAAGCACAAATCCCTGATCATCGCATGGACAGGGCATTCACCCTTGATCCCTGTTGAGGATATCTGCTGGTGTAATATCAGCATTTTTTGTTGTGCTTCGTTACGAGCAAATCCAATGCCGGCTTACCACAAGTTTGGAACACTGTTCACTTGAGTGTGCTCTAGCTCCTAATCGTGACAGTCCGATAGGGACCTGCTGGGCGTGTCCGCCAGGGTATTGTGGAGGCCTCTGACATGTTCCGCTTTGAGGGTTATGTTGTGAAGTGTAACCCATTCCCAAAATTCGAGTCTCTTGAAAAAGTTGCAGATCTTGTCCCTCCTTGCTGGTTCACGTAAAACATGCTGATGGTATTGCAGGTTCGAACCAGTACTGATGAACCCGCAATCCTTGGAAGGAAAGCTTGCAGGGACAGAAAAATTGCTCTAATTCCAGGAAAATTGCTCTAATTCCAGGCTGTTGATATGTTGTTGTCTGTACTATTGAGACCACTTGCCTTGTATGTGTAAATCCTGGAGGTGACCTCATCCTTCCATGGGGGCATATGTTGTCAGAACAAAATCTGAGACATCCTGTATGAAAGGGAGACCTTTTGCAAGATTGGCTATCTGTGACCACCAATGTGGAGCGTTTACCATGTGTGGTGTGACTTTGATGTTGTCGTTGAACGAACTCGCGGCTAGCTGCCACTGAAGGTGCAGTTCTTCCTGTAGAGGTCTCATTCTGAGTCATGCCAGCGGGATGAAATTTATTGCCGAAGAGCACATCTCCAGGAGCAGAGCGAACATGCGAACAAACTGACTTCTTGAAATCAGAAATGCTAGCTTTTGAAGACGAACATGTTGTTCGTGAGATAAGAATGCCTTGCATTGAACTGTGTCCAGAAGGGCTCCAAGAAATAGAAGGACTTGCATTGGATGTAACTGGGATTTGCTTTTGTTCATAGTTTGTCCCAGAGAGTTGAAAAGATGAAGAGCCTTTGCAGTGGCAATCTTGACTGCTTGCTCTGAAGGACCTTTGATTAACCAGTAGTCCAAATACGGAAATACATAGATTCCCAGGGGATCTTAATGCTGCTGCTACAAGAGCTAGGCACTTTGTGAAGATCCTTGGAGCAGATTTTAGCCCAAGCGGAACACTTTGAACTGATAATGGGCGCCAGCCACAGTGAAGTGGAGAGGTTTCGGATGGATTGGGATGTCTAAGTAAGAGTCTTCCATGTCCAGAGAAGCCATAAAATCTCCCTCGTTTAGGCAACCTAGGAAAGTGTGACCATGCAAAATCCTTTTTGATCAGGAAAAAATGAGAATAGAAATCTGTCCATTTCTGATGCGCTGAGACCATCTCTATAGCATTCTTGAGGAGCATTGTTAAAGCTTCCTTGAATAATGAGTGAAGGGGAGGGGGTCCCTTGGGCGGAGTGGTAGGTGGCTTGGTGACAACTTCTCGGGTATGTCCATTGTTCACCAGGTCTAGAACTCAGTGATTGAAGATAATTTCTCGCCACTAGTCCACAAATGTTGCCATTTTCGCACCCACGGGAATAGGAAGAGGTGATTGGCGCCCTGCGGAGATCAATGTTTTCTGATAGCGTCTCGCCCTTGATTTTGCGATTGTTTCCAGCCGTATTGGATTGCCGGTATAAAGATTGGTAATTCGGTCTATATTGGGGCTGGTATGGTCTGTTCTGCTGGGATTGGTATTCTCCTCTAGAGGAAAACCTACGTCCCTTAGCGCCTCCGAAAGTTCCACGTTTGTATTGCAAGGAGCCAAAGGATCTTTCAGTATCCATATCTGTTTTATTGCCTGGAAGGCTTCATCAATGGGTTTTATGAACAACGATTCGGAATCGTAGGCCATGTACAATATTTTTGTCTGGACCTCTGGTCTGAAAGTGGGGCTTTAAGCCAACTCTGGCCTCTGAGTACTGCCGCCCCAGCTAGTTGTCTGAAATTCGTATTAACAATGTCCAGTGCACAATCTATTGATTCAGATGCAGCACGATCTCCCTCTAGTAAGATTTTCCGTGCTTCCTGTCTTCTGTCCTCAGGAATGAGGTAAATGAGCCCAGCCATATCTGATCACATTTGGTGGTCATAACGCCCTATGATCACTAGAGAGTTAGCTGCCCTGATGGAAGCAGCAGCCATAGTTGAAAAATTCTTCCTAATCAGATCTAGATGACGCCCCTCCTTTTCCGGCAGTGTAGTAATGGGTATTAGCGGGTTCTTAGATCTTTGTTGGGAGGCCCAGGAGAGGACAAAATCTGGCAGAGGGTGTCCAATGAGACAGGGTGGACTATTGGCCGGAGCACGATACATCTCATCTATCCGTGAAAGCACTGCAGGCACAGATGCAGGAGTTTATGATCTTGTTACCTTTGTTCCATAGATTATCAATTATAGGCACGGCCCCGGTAATTTTTCTGGATTCCTCGTTAAAATCTTGAAGGAAACATTCTGTTTGTTCAACTGTGACCGGTAGTTTAAGTCTAGCAGCAGCTCGCTGCATGGGATTGTGAAATCCTCCTATATCCTCTGGTGGCGAATCAGATGGCAGAGGAGTCGGTGGTGAAGGCATAGGGATAATGTAAGAATCCCAAGCATCAACATGAGGCTCCTCTGGCAAATTACCTTCTTCAACTTCCTCATCAGAGGATGTATCTTGACCCTGATGAGGGTCTAGAGGCTGTTCCTGAGGAGGTTCTGTAAATTGAGGCGTTGGGACCGGAACCTCAGGTGGAGGTAAAGGATCCAGAACCGTCACAGGACTAGGTGGGGTTTGTGGAATAACCTGCTGCGGGGAAAATCGCGGTCTATAATCTGCAAGCATTGATTGTAAGTCCTGTATATGATTTGGAGGCAGATTGCAGGTCTCGGACTGACGAGCTTGCTATGACATACTGTATGATGCGGGACGACAATGTTCTCTTGATGATATTGTTTGTTGTAGTCCTCTTTGTCATCTTGACATTTGATGTGCAGCTCAGAAGGATGTTTAGCTATATCAAATAGATCTTCCTCATCGTCCTAATCACCATCCTCTTCCTGCACATATGTTACCAGGAGATGCGACGAAGTAAGAGGTGAAATATTGCAATAATCATGTCTTTGAAATGTTTTAAGTTCAAAGCTCCTAGAAGGAACAGGCTTTGAATGAGATGGAACCACAACCAAAGACTTAGATGGAACAGGTATAACCACTGTTGATGGTATGGTACACGGGCTCTCAGTCGATGGACTTCTCTTCGACGGGCTCTTTGCTAGTGTCGTCGACAGGGTCGTCTACTGCATCGTCAACGGGCTCTACGTCGACAGGCTCGACGTCGATGGACTCTGGCTCGACGTCAAAGGACTTGGGATCTTCGTCGACGGGACATTAGTCGAGGGTGTAGTAGGTGACGGTGGAGGCTTCGTCGATGTGTGCTTAGATGATGACTTAGTCGATGTTTCTTCGACTACTGTCTTTTCTGACAAGATAGTAATCCACGCCTACAGCATAGGAGATGTGATAGACGTAGTAGAGATAGTCTCAGTCGACGAAGGAGCAGAAGAAGTGACAAAAATAGTCTACTAAGGAGGGAAAGCCAGAGATATTGAGAGGCTTTTACTCACTGTGGGACTCCCGCCTCGGTGACGGGGAATGATTCAGGCATTTGAATCTATGAAAGATACCCCAATACTGGATCACTAGGGGGACCATTTACTAGGGACTTAGAGGGTGCTAAAGGTTTATCCAATTGGGAAAACAATTGTACAGTTTTGGGAAATAGCTCTGGGGACATATCAGCAGGGACCCAGTGCACTTCCAGTGGAAATCATATCAGTTAACAGGCAAACAAATGGGGTGACCATGTCAAAAAGGGCTACATTCCTACAGGATCCAATCTGAAACAAACCATGATGTCGGGGAAGAGGCTGGGATTCATCTCAAGATGGAGGCTGTGCATTGGCAATCTCATAAGACATAGGCCAAAAGCTGATGTCGGATTCGCATCAGAGACGGGTACTAAGGGTGGATCCAGGGTTGGTGCCACTGGAGCCTTCACAGGCCAGGACAAAGTGAAGTCGACATGGCATACATCCCCCTCTGCACCATGCCTACAACCCACTGCATAGGTCAGCCACACCTCAAGTTGGGTGCACTATACCAGTAGTGAGGGCACAGGTGAATGAGCCCTTTACCCCTACAGTGTCTAAGCCAATTCGTAGACATTGTTAGAGCAGTAATGTCGCTGAGAGTACATGGTACTGGGAGTCTCATTACGAACTCCACAGCACCATAATGGCTGTACTGAAAACTGAGAAATTTGGTATCAAACTTCTCAGCACATTAAATCCACACTGATGCCAGTGTGAGATTTAATGAAAAATGCACACAGATGGCATCTTAAAGACGCCCCTTGGGAAACAAGCCAACACTAGTGTCCAGGCTGAGTGGCTGCTCGCCAGCTGCCACCACCAGACATGTTCTGGACCCATGGGTCGAGAGCCTGCTGCTCTTGGGAGTCTGAAACAATGCACATCCTGGGATGGGGTGCCAAGTCTCCTCCCCCAGGATGGGCAGGTTCCACGAAGGGGAAGCTTCAAAGTCTTGCCGCCTTTGTGAGCTTCCCCAGGCCTTTGCTGCTTCCAGCAATTGGCCTCCACCGGTTCTGACCCCCACTTTGGGCAGGAGAATCGGCGGGAAAACCAAGTGAGGAAGAGAGGTGTGCCCACCTTTGCCAATCCTACCCCTCAGGTGGGGAGGGGAGGTGAAGCACAACTCTGTGCCCACCATCTTGCAGATGGGGGACCTAGCCAACCAGAGTGAGGCACATGCCCCCCTTCCATCGGTCCAGATCTTTACCTACTTGTAACGCCCCAAAATCTAGTATTTAGGAGCACCCCTAAACCTTGCCTCCTTAGACAAGAACCAAAGAAGAAGAAGAGGAGGATCGAAGAGCTGTGCTGAAACTAAGAAGGAGGACGCGCACTGATTTTGCCTCAGCCCTACCGGCCTGTCCCCACCTCAAACCAGTTTCAGTGAAATCCCTGTGTCCTGCAGCCAGCAACCTCAAGAACCCTCGGGACCTACCCTGCCTTCCACAAGAAAGACTAATTCCCGTGAGCACCAAATTTGCTCACCCACAGACTCTGGCTTTGGCCAAATCCGCAAGTCTGCCCCCACTCTGCACCCGATGCCTTCGGCCCGAGTTAGAGTGGCCCAACACCACGAGGAGGTCTCCCCGGCATTCCTGACCAGGGATCTGGTCATCTCAGACCTGCCTCGAATCTACAAGTGAAGGCTGCAGCCTTTTTCTGGAGGATCCCCTTGACTGCGACCGGAGCTGGTAAGAAAATAAGACGCCTAAAGACACCCCTGCACCCGAAGTCCCATGGCCTTGGGTGGCCCAACCAATGGTGTCCCAGCATCCCCAGGCATACCATTTTATCACCTTCAGAAGATCTTTGACCCGGAGCCTGCAGTTTTGTTGAAACCGGAGAATCTCCATTGAAACCAACAGGGCACCCATCGCCAAAACCGCACACTGCACCCAGCAGCCGCTGCGGGTGTACTTTGGGTGCCAACTCAGATCCCCTTTGCCCTGTATCTAACCAGGAGCTTTGATCCCACAACCTTGTGGTCTGCTTGTGAGGAGCCACCAACCATAGGCCCCTTATCCCCCCATTGGATAACATTAGGCCTCAGCGCTCTGCACCCGGCCGCACTAGTTCTGCTGAGGGTGCTTGGAGTGTGCATCCTTGACCCTGGGGGAACCCTGGTTCTAACCCCAGAATACCAGCTCTCACCACCTTGTACTTACCGGTAAACAGATAACTTCATTTTTCTCCATAGCAATACAATGACTGTTTTCCTTGAAAATTGTTCTAAGTGGGGAGTTGGTTTGTATGAAAATCAAAAACGGTCTATGTACTAAAAGTGAATTATTTACTTTTTGTCTAGGAAATTTCTCTGTGTGACATCTAAGCAGATCACACTGATTAGCAAAAGTAATCTGAAAAGTAATCTAAAACGTAACGTACATAGTAACTGAAAACAAATTTCGAAACATTGACTTACCTCTAATTCAATCAACTGTATTTGAGCCTGCATTCAATTGTAAAATATTGCATAAGATTTTGCAAAGCATTTATTTCACTTACCTGAACCACGCTTGGCTCGAAGAAATAAAATAACTTAATATTTTTGATACAAACAAATTGGTCTGAGTTCAGTCTGAAAGTGTGTGACATTTGCTGCCTGAGTATGTACAACAAATGCTTAACACTACCCACTGATAAAGCCTTACTGCTCGACCACACTACCACAAATAGAGTGTAAGGTGCTATCTACTTATACCTCTGCCTACCTTTGGGGTTCCACTGGACTCTGAGCACACTACAACTCATTTTGGTACAGTATATACAGAGCCAGCCTCCTACACTGAGCATTCACCGGAGGGGGAACAACTAGATTGCTAGAACCAGCCATTAGTGTGGCTCAGAGGAGAGAGCCCACGCCTGCAGGGTGCAGCAGAGTCACTGTGTGCAGCCAAACTTTGCGAATTGGAGCATAAGTTCACTGCACCGCTGAAGAATGTCATAATGCCACAGCAGGTAAGCCATTAACTGGGCATTTGGGGGCCTGGGGGACATACCGCCATCAGTAGTGTGACCCCATACACTTTGGTGTCTTAACTTCCGTACGCCCAATAGTTTACATTCCCCCAAATATGGTATTAGTTAATGGGGAATAACCAAAGAGAGTGGCATTGTCATCTGGGCAGGAGCAGTAATAATTCACAATTCATGTTTAAAAATTCACTTTTCATAAATATATTACCAAAGCATGATGTGGTAGTGCACTGTCACTTACAGATAGCATATTTTCCATTGAAATGGACACAAACGTTCCCACGAACATGTAGTTTTACTGACAACCGCGCAATAAACAATGTTTGGAAATTGGATTTCAGCAAAAATAATTAAAATTTGCACATCACCAAATAAAGTGTTCTAATTTGTTTTTATCTTATAAAAAAACATTTTTCACCACAGAAATTACATAAGTGTGTCTTCATAACTAGAAAAATATATTTGAAATATTTGAACAGTTCACTTGGCTATTTCAGCGTTGTGTTAGAAAAAAAAGCCTGACATTTTACAGCCTTTCATTTAACATGCCTTGCACAGTTAGTTTGTCACAGTTCACTTTACAAATCCTCTAACTTTAGTCACAAAAAGAAACCTAGATGTAGGACAACAAACTGACTTTTGATCGTTTTCTCTGAAAGCCAGCAAATGTGACAAGATAAAAAGATAAAAAGATTTAAAGGCATTTGTATTGCTCTTTCACTTTGTGAGCAATAGTAATGGGCAATGTATAGTCTGACATTAAAACAGAACTGAGTAGAAAGCAAGGTTTAACGTATCTTTGTAAACTGAAGCCTGTTTTCAGAGCAGATGTCTTCTCGAAGTGAGTTCCAGCATAAAGCTTTTGGACTCCAAAGGCCAAGTTTCACTCAATCTTAATTGGGGTCAATATTTTGCTTTGTCGCATATGTTTAATTGTTTGTGATTAAACATAGTTAGTGATGTTTGCAAAGTGTAGCCTGAAGTCTTCAAGTATGCAGATCTGGGAGGATTGTGCAATCAAAGCATAAAATGCCTCCAGACAAGAAATACGGTTTGAGAACATTGCTTGTGAAATTGGGATATATGATTAACGAAAAGGTTACCTTAATTCAGTAACAATCTTTCGGATGGATACTCTATCTGCAGCTTCTATCTATGTTGAATACCCCTATTTGACAGACTGGATCTGGAAACTGTTCACATTTCCATATTGGAAGTGGTGCCAAGGTGTAGTCACTGGAGACACACAATACCCACCCAGGCACACAGACATCAGCTCCTTGACCATTTTTTCTGTGCTTTTAAAGGCAAAAAGAAAAAAATAAATTTTTATGTGGTGGAACAAACTAACTTGGAACATTATCCTTCAGAATGGGAAGGTGGCCAGGATCAGTGAGGAATTTACAGGTAGATAGTGTATTCACAAGAAAGACTGTTCGCAAAGGAAAGTTAACTTTTTCTTATGATGAATACTTTATTTAGGGGGCGTGGCTTGGAGCAGAGGATGGCGGCCGCCTAAATTGTGGGCTCCGCAGCTGAGCCCCTATAAATCCTGATAAACCGGAGATCCAGACTTCCCACCCCCACCAGAGGAAAGGGGAAGGGTTTGTGCTCCTGTTGACAGCGATTTGGGACCGGGACCTGCCCTAATATCCTGGTGTCGTCCGTCGGAAAGCTAGCCGGTGCCGCGATCGGAACAGATCAAGATGGCGGCCATGGCCTAGAAATGAAACTAGAACCACCGCAGATCGGTGAAGCAGCTGAAACTGGTGGAAGACCCTGAGCGCAGGGGAATTGAGTGGCGCTGATACCCGGACACCTAGAGGAAAGCTACTATAGCTAGACAAGAGGTGCGGGACTTCTAAAGAAATGAAGCTCAAAGCCGACTTGTGGTTTCACTACGTAGCCCCGGAGACCTGTGGGACGCTGCGGCAGGAATTACTGCAGACGCCCCACGAGGAGAACAGCTATCAGGAAAGCCTAATCCGGTGAGTAAAGGAGCTGGTGATCCTCCCTGGTGTGGGGCACACAAGCACAGCGGGCCGGAAGGGCGAGAGAGCCCCCGTCCACCGGTGTTGGACCATGGGCAAGCCAAAAGGGAAAAAGGAATATGCTACTTACCAGCATGCATCTGTTCTTGGCATGTAGGGCTGCTGACATTCATATCTGTGCATAGATTGCCGCTTAGTGTTGGGTCCGGATGATTGCGCTTTGTTGTCCTGGAAGAGTCTTCGAAGTATCACGAGATAGGCGACTCCTCCCCTGGACTACAGTGCGGATGGGCATCTTCTCCATCTTCCGATTGTTTTTCGCCATTGTGGCAGAGATGGCCATGCCAGAGATAATGCTGCAGCTGCGACGGGCAACGGGGAGGAGGGCGGGCGATATGAATGTCAGCAGCCCTACATGCCAAGAACAGATGCATACTGGTAAGTAGCATATTCCGTTCGAGGCATGTGGGCTGCTGAATTCATATCTGTGCATAGACTGTATAGCAGTATTTCCTCTAGCGGTGGCTACCTGTGCAAGCTGCAGCAGTTTGAAAAAAGTTTTGAGGACAGCCTGGCCTACAGCAGCTTGCTGCTTTGCTTGCACGTCTACACAGTAGTATTTTGTGAAAGTGTGTATGGTAGTCCATGTGGCTGCCCTACATATGTCTTCAAGAGGAATATTTCCTAGGAAAGCCATGGATGCCCCCATTTTTCTTGTAGAGTGTGCTCTTGGGGGGGGCAGTTAAAGTGCGTTCGGTTTTTTGATAGCATATTTGAATGCATTTGACTATCCATCTGGCTATTCCTGACTTTGATATTGGATTCCCTTTATGTTGTGGTGAGAAAGCAACACATAATTGCTTTGTCTTTCTAAATTATTTCGTTCTGTCCACATAGTAAAGCAAAGCTCTCTTTACATCTAGTGTGTGTAGGGCTCTTTCGGCTACTGACTGGATTTTAAAAGAGCACTGGCAGTTCTATCGATTGATTGATATGGAAATTTAATACGACTTTTGGAATAAACTTAGGGTTTGTTCTAAGAACTAACCTGTTAGCATGTACTTGCATGAAAGTTTATTGAATTGTTAGTGCTTGTAATTCGCTAACTCGTCTGAGTGAGGTAATGGCAATCAAGAAAGCCACCTTCCAAGTTAAGAATTGCAGTTCGCATTAGTGTAGAGGTTCGAAAGGAGGTCCCATAAGTCGGGTAAGTACTATATTTAGATTCCAGACTGGGGAAGGAGGGTGTCTTGGAGGGATCACCCTTTTAAGACCCTCCATAAAAGCCTTGATTGCTGGTACTCTTAACAGTGAAAGGTGTTGCCCGTTTCGAAGGTATGCTGCTATAGCAGCTAGGAGTAGTCTTATTGAAGAGTATGCTAGGTTGCATCTTTGAAGATGCAGCAGGTAACAATGTTTTGTATGGACGCATCCAATGGGTTGATTTGGTTATTGTTGCAGTACATAACAAATCTTTTCCATTTAACTGCATAGCATGCTCTAGTACTTGGCAGTCTTGCCTCCTTGATAATGTTCATGCAGCGCTATATAAACACTTAAAAATAAATAAAAATAAAATAAATAATCAGGAGGCAAGTTACGGTATCCGAACTCTAAGACTTCAGGAGCCAGATCGCTAGGTTTATTTGATTGGGATCTGGGTGCCTGATTTCTCCATCGTTTTGAGTTAGAAGATAGGGTGCAAGGCACAGCCTTTGATGAGGAACTACTGAAAGCTCCAGAACGTTGTGTACCATGGTTGTCTCGCCCATGTGGGAGCAACTAGGATTAGCGTGAGTGACTTGCCACCGTTTGCGTGCCATCAGCGGTGCTGGGGGGAAAGCGTACGCAAATCTGCCTGACCAGTTCATCCATACTGCATTGCCCTGTGACAATGTATGTGGGAACCTGGCGGCAAAGTACTGGCATTGAGTTTTCTTTTGTGGCAAACAGGTCTATTGCTGGGTGACCCCACTCTTTGAAGAATGGCTGGAGAACTTGGGGGTCAATCTCCCATTCGTGTAGTTGTTGGCTGTGCCTGCTGAGCAGGTCTGCTATCTGATGGTCTTTCCCAGGAAGGTGTTCTGCTAGGAGAAAGATGTCTTTTGGAATTGCCCACTTCCATATGCTCTGTGCCAAGTGGGACAGCTGTGGAGTGTGTTCTCCCTGTTTCTGGATATGGTACATTGTGGTCATTTTGTCAACACAGTCTTGCTGTACAAGTATTTCTGGAATGCTTTTAGGGCTAGGAATATCGCTAGCAACTCTACTTGGTTGATATGCAGTTTCCTTTGTTTGGTTGTCCAGAGCCCTTGTACTGTGTAGTGAAGGAGGTGGGCTCCTGAGCCTGTCAGCGATGCGTCTGCTGTTAGTACTAGTTGTGGAACCGGCTCTTGGAACAGTCGCCCCTTGGAATTCTGCATGCTGGCTATCCTCGCTGAGTTTGGGTATGCCTTTGCCACTGAGGTAACTATAGTGGCTCCCAGATATTGTTGTATGTGGGCCGGTTGCGGATGCGATTTTGGGTAGTTTATCGAGAAACCTAGGCTGTGTAGTAGCTGAAGTGTTTGGGACGTGTCTTCTGCACATTGTTGGTACGATTTTGCTTGTATTAGCCAATCGTCCAGATACGGGAACACATGGATGTGTTGCCTCCTGAGATGTGCCACTACTGTCGCTAAGCATTTTGTAAACACTCTTGGAGATGTGGTTACTCCGAAGGGCAATACCTTGAATTGGTAGTGTTGACCTATTGTGAACCTGAGATATTGTCTGTGAGCTGGATGGATGGGTATGTGAAAATGCAAGTGCTTGAGGTCCAATGTTGCTAGGAAGTCTCCTTGCTGTAGTAATGGGAGCACTTGCTGTAGTGTGATCATATGAGTGCTCCGACAGTATGTATTGATTTAGGGGTCTGAGGTCCAATATTGGTCTGAGGGAACCATCCTTCTTGGGAATAAGGAAGTATATGGAGTATACTCCTGTCCCTTGATATTGGAAAGGGACTGGCTCTATGGCCCCCTTTTCCAGCATGCATTTCACCTCTGGTTGTAGCAGGGTGATGTGTTCTTTGGACATAGGACGGTGTCTGGGTGGTATGTTTGGTGGGGTAGAAGTGAGTTCCAGGCAATAACCATACTGGATAATTTGTCTCACACACCGGTCCGTGGTAATTGCGTCCCAGACAGGTAGGAATTGTTGGAGTCTGCCTCCGACTGGTGTTAGGTGGTCTGGAGGTAGCGTGATGAAGTCACTGTTTAGTGGCAGTAGAGGCTCTGGTGTTATTGCCTCCGCGTCCTCTTCCCTTATTGTTTCCCCTATAACCTCCTCTGTTGGAGTTTTGGGTAAAGGAACTTTGTGTGTTGCCTTTGTATGATGAGGTTTGGGAAGTATTGCCTCGTGTAGTTGCCCTGTATGAGGAGCGTCGAAAGGAACTTCTGTGTTGCTGAAACTGCAATACACCCATTGACTTTGGGGTTTCTGTGTCCTTTTTCATGTTATCTAAAATGGTGTCGACAGCAGGGCCAAAAAAGAAGTCTTGATTGACTGGCTGATTAAGAATGGTGGACTGCACCACATATTTAAAGCCCGAAATACGCAGCCATGCATGTCGCCTTAGTAAAACACTAGTGTTAATACACCTGGCTGCAGTGCCTGCTGCATCAAGCGCACATTTGATGGAGGAGTTTGTAATGAACTTTCCCTTCTGTAGGAGGTCATCAACTTGGGCTTTAAAAGGCTCAGGTAGGTGTTGCATTAAGCTTTCCAGCTGGTCATAGTGTGCCCTGTCGTAACGAGCTAGCAGAGCTTGTGTATTGGCAATCATCCATGAATTGGAGGCCTGTGCTGCTACCCTTTTACCTGAGGCTTCTAGTATCTTTGATTCCTTATCGGGGGAGGGGCTTCCCCCGTTGTCTGAGTTGGCCCTTCTGCGTGCATTAGCCACCACTAGTGAGTCTAATGGTAACTGCAGTCCGATGTAGGTAGGGTCTGCTCTATACTTTCTCAATCCTGGGATTGATTACCCAATGCCTGGCTGTATCTTTAAATATGTCAGGTGCATGTTTTAACACTCCCTTTAGCAAAGGAAGTGTTCTAACACTTTTTTCTGAAGTAGGGAAGGCGTCAAATAAGAAGTCTTCCTCTACAGGGTCATTATGCATATCTACATTGTGGTACTGCGCTGCCCAGTCTTAATTGGTTGAAGACAATAGTGTCATCAGTAGGTGAAGGCTTAGTTGGATAAGAGGGCACTTGTTGCATACTGAATGCTTGTCAGTATCCGGGAACTTTGAGTGGCATTATGGGCATCTTTTGAACGGGCTCCTTTCCATCGACAGCAGGCCCACGTAGCGTCTAAAAGGCCAAACGGTCCGCGTCGATGACCGATGTGAGATGGAAAGCTTTATCGAGTCAAGAGGTACCGAGCGAGAACAATACAGGCCTTTTTAAAAGTTTTGTTTCGATTCCGAAGTTGGTGTAGGAATAACATCCGAACCCAATGGAGGAAAAAAACAATCTGAGGATGGAGAAGATGCCCATGCGCACTGTAGTCCAGGGGAGGAGTCACCTATCTCGTGATACTTCGAAGACTCTTCCAGGACAACAATGTGCAATCATCCAGACCCAACACTAGGCGGCGATCTATGCACAGATGAATTCAGCAGCCCACATGCCCCGAACAGACTGAGCTCAACAACTAGCAGACACAGAATCGTCGGGTCGAGAGGAACAGGTAGAACATGAGCAGCTAGACGACCCCCAGTTACAGCGTCAGCTGGATAAAATCCTGGCAGCGACAGCGGACTCCCGAGCGGCAGGTGGCCACGGGATTGGGCCTACTACGTGCTGATCATGGCAAGTTGGCGGACAGAGTCAAGACGGTGGAGGGAGCTGTGAGAAGGTGGCCTGATATGCAGTGCTCACTATTCTAGTGAACACTATGTATCAGTCCAGCAACCCTTATTGATGATTGGTTGTAAGTCAACCTTATAGACCAGCTATCCTAGTAGCATGGATACGAGCAGTCTAAGGCTAAAGACTCGAGAGGGCGTGTTAAGCCAGCTGTTTACCACACATATACCCCTTGAACACCAAGTGAAAGGACACCACACAAGTGTTATGAAAATAAACAGTTATTTATTAAAGATCACAACAGCCCTGTACTCTTTATGAGGACAGGGTACTAAGCACAAACCAAAACTTACAAAAATACTTAAGTTAGCACAGTATATACAAATGCCCGAGGGGCACGGAAAACCATATACTCTGAAAGTGGAATGCGAAATTCCTAGCAGGTAAGTACAGTACTAATAGCTTTTGGAATCGCTAGGACTTGACTAGGGAATCGTTAGATTACTTCTAGGAGGCCTAGGGGACTCGGGTGCAGTGTGTGCACTCTCACGCGAGATGCGGACAAAAGTCTATGGTAGCTAGGAATTGAAAAGTTAGTGTTCTCGGGCGAACCCGACCTGGTAGGGAGAAAACGAAAGTAGATTCTGACCCTTGGATAGTGAGGCTATGCTGGGGCACCGAAATGCCGAAGTTACCTAGCCCAGGGGCTGCAGCTGCATAGGTCTGAAAAGACGTCGGGAATCCTCGTAGACGGACCAGGAGCCGGAAGAAAAGATGCTGGCCGGTGACCAGTGAAGAAAGTTCAGTTGGATTCAAGCCTGGATCTCGAAGATAGATGACACCTGAAAGCAGAGGGGACCAAGTTCGAGACTACTAGCCAGTAGTCAGTGGGCACCAGGAGGGCACCGGATGGTAGCCACCTCGACAAGGTGAGTGGGTGACGCTGTACTCGAAGATCTCACGGACCAGGAGGCGTTGTCGGCGACCAGGATGGAGGATCGAGCTGTCCCACGAAGATAGAAGCTGTCGGCGTCGCTGGACCCAGGATTGGGCAACAAAGCCTTGGCAAATTCAAGCCCACGCGGTGGACTCAAAATGGCGTCTGGAGTGGACCAGGAGGGTCCGGGGTGCCTCTCTTGAAGAAGGAAGCAAGGGCCAGCCTGGAGCAACCAGACCAGCAGCAGAGATGTCGTCGGGCGTCGTTCAGAAGGCCACAAGCCAGCCGGCTAGTAGCCAAACAACGCGGTGCACAGCAAACAGCAGAAGGGCCCCACGCAGATCGTGGAGATGCAGGGAGGCTGACCTTGGGTGCTGGAGCTGCGCAGGGTCGGGGCTTCTCGGACCCCAAAGCACTCACCAGTGGAGGACACGGTGGGCTTGCAGTAAAGATGTCGTGCAGTCTTGGCGATCGTCGGTCCCTCGAGGTCTCGTCGCACTCACGGTTCTCAGCTTTGCTGTAGAGGTGAGTAGAGGTCAGAGGTGCCCGGGAAGCCGGGTCTCGTCGAGCTGGGTCGTCGGATTCGTGATGAAGGACTTGCAGCAGACCGCAGTGTTCTTTAGGATGGTGCCCGCTTGATGCAGGGTGACTACTCCTTAGCCACAAGGGAGAATCTTGATGAAGAAATCGTGAAGTCCTTTCGAAGAAAGTCGTATCTTGATTCCAAAGATGATCTAATTTGAACAGGGGGCCCGCTCCTATCTTTATACTAAAAAAGGGGGCTGACCCGGTGACTAGGTCCTGCCTATGGGTGGGACCAGGAGGGGGGTGGTTACACCCCTCTCCCCTGCCGGACTTCCCCAGGCCAGGGGCTGGTGTGCCCCTGGAACTGGTTCTGACTGGCCTATGCGTAGTGAGCACCGGGGTGCCACTCAGCAGTCACCTTCCTGAAAAGCCCTGCCTACCCAGGATACACAAAACCATGTCTGGGACGGTGCTAGCACCGCCCCGGACAGGAAACCCTTTGTCCAGGCCTCCCTCGCTGGAAGGACTCCCAGCAGCAGGAGGTCAGACTCGTGTCTGTGGTGGCAGCATCCATTTTGTGGAGCTGAGGCTTCAGTTAACTTTAACCGGGGTTCACAGTTACATACATGTCGTGTCCCTCTAGAAGGGTGGAATGCTAACTCCGTCGCCAGAATTGGCGAGGGGTTAGTATTCCAATTCGTATGACACCTTACTCGACATGTTTTGATAAAGCAATACCAAAGATAGCATTTAACCGCGAGGATTATAATGCACTTAAGAGTATATGGTATGCGTTATCATGGAACAGCTATTAGGACTTGATTCCGCAAGCTGCAGACAGGCTCAGCTCATGCCAGAGCACCATCTCACACGATTCCAAGCACTCTGTCTTCAGGATTGTCAAGGCCTGCCATAGGAGTGACTGATAGGAATCTGTGTGTCCATTTTAGGGTTAGGTATAGGTATACTACACCTACAGCAAAGGGTGATTACACGACTTTGCCCCAGCTGTCATGCAGCCAGTTGTGTCAAATTTAGGAGGCCAGCCAGGGGTGGCATAATACATGCTGCAGCCCCTGGCAGCCCTGGGTACACCCATGCCCTGAGTTACAGGGTCTGATAGGGTGGCCCAGTACCAATTGGTAGATGCACCTAGGGTACATGTTGTAATTTAGAAAGAGAAAAGCCAGGCTGTGGGTCTGATTGGCAGGCCCACAGCCAGAGAAAGTCGTAAACCAGTGAAACAAAAGCAAAAAATCTGGGTGATCATAGGATTGCAGACCCTACTCTCCTACAGGAGCAATCCCCACCATCTGCAGAAAGACCCCAAGGCCACAATGACGAATGTTCTAGATCGCATAGGAGCACTAGCGAAGCGGGCCGAGGATGCTGAAGGACATAATCGTCGAAATATCGAAGTAGTGGGCCTGCTGGGAAAAGCAGAAGGGACAGACATGCTGCAATACCTCGAGAACTGGCTCAGAACTGTGGTAGTGCCCGAAGGCCTCTACTTTCTACACTCTAGAACGAGCGCATACAATCCCGGCCCGACCACCCCAGCAGGGCCGGCCTCCGAGACCGGTGGTGGCAAGGCTGTTGCATTTCTGTGATAGAGACTTGTTGCTGCAGAAAGCACGGGCAAATGGTCCCTACTACGTGGGTAACAGTAAAGTTATCTTATTCCCTGACAACACGTACGAAACACAATGACGACGATCCTCCTTCCTAGCAGTCAAGAGGGAGCTGCGAACTGAGGGTCTCCAATACTCCCTGCAGTTTCCGGCTAAGCTGAGGGTAATTGTTGACGAAAAAACATTTTCATGAAACCCCTGAAGAGGCCTGTGCTTGGCTGGAGTTATACAGAGCTGGGAAGGAGGACACTGACCACGGAACGCACTGGATTGCAGGTCAATTGCCTCAGAGAAAATCGAGGAGACTTCGAAAGACTGCGGAGGCCCTCGCTACCACAAACAGAAGCGGAACGTCGAGATGTGCTCGAGGTAGTATCGGCCTTGCTGGGGTCACATGAAGGAACATCACTGGGAGGGTCGGAATCAGAAGGACGGCGATCGCACCGATACTGAACATTCAGAGGTAGACAGTGTGCATTTGCCGAAGGTTACACCATCAACAGCAGAAGGATTGTTGGATGGAAACTAAAATGGCTGCTGGACTGTGTTGATGACGTCACCACTGACAAACGGGACATCTTATAGTAGGTTCCACCCAGGGACTATGAGTCGGGTTCGCTATAGTTCCTACTTCTCCGAGGCTCAGCTGGTAACGATAAGTACACGGACACTGGGCGGCGGCCCGTTGGCGCCTGGTCCCCCTCATTGCCCTTATGGCATGCCCTCAGTGACAGCTGATGGGCTTAGGAATGTGTTACAATTGTTATTGGTTTGGATGGGAGCTAGCACCGCTTTACTAGGTCCTGTTCTGGGGGGAGGGGCGGGTGGGGTAGTGGGGGACACAGTTGGGAGGATGTTGACCGGTGTAGAAGCAAATGTATGGTCCAAGAAGCAGATGTTACTTGTGGGGAATGGGAGATACCGCTGATTTACGTTGTATTACTTGGAATGTGAGGGGCCTACATACTATGACACGTCGCTACAAGATTCATGCGTATCTGGTTCTCAGAGGGTCTACATTGCATTTCTCCAAGAAACCCATTTGACTAAAGAGGAGGGCGTGGCAATACAAAGACAGTGGAGGGGGCAGGTATAGAATACCACCTATTCAGCGTTTGCATGAGGGGCTCTAATCTGGATACGTGCTGGGGTCCCTTTCCAACTCACGCGGCAGACAATAGACCCTTTGGGCAGATTTGTGGCCATAGAGGGAAGACTTGGGGGCAGGGATGTAGAGTTCTGTAGCCTTTATGCACCTAATTTAGATCAACTAGGTTTTCTGACAACTTTCTGGCACGCTGGCGTCCTATCTTGCGAGCTCCTTGATAATTGGTGGAGATTTCAACTCCATAACGGATATATCGCTGGATAGGTCGCACTCCCCATTAGCTGACTCACCGATACACAGACTGACTAAAGGCAGACTGGACTGGCAGAATATGTGGAATCTGGTGGATGCCTGGCGTATGCATCACCAACTAGACCGGGATTATTCTTATTACTGCGGGATGCACGATCGATTAGATGCGGTGCCATGTTCCCCAACGGTGCTACCCAGTGTAGTAAAAACTGAATACTTGGCCAGAACCATCTCCGACCATAATCCACTGTTATTCACCATGCACTGGATGATCGGGATATCGACTATCCCAAC
Organism: Lissotriton vulgaris; assembly: GCF_964263255.1. Taxonomy (NCBI): domain Eukaryota; kingdom Metazoa; phylum Chordata; class Amphibia; order Caudata; family Salamandridae; genus Lissotriton; species Lissotriton vulgaris. Next base: position 769,614,974 of record NC_141685.1, on the reverse strand, counting down.
TTGGAGCCTCCGCCCTGAGACACTGGAGGACCCGATTTTACAGAGAGAAGTGAGCGAGGGATCACCCAATATTTTGCAGAGAATGCTGGTTCTGCCTCAACAAGGGCGATTGAGTGGGATGCTCTTAAGGTTGTGATAAGGGGCATGTGCATAGGGAAACACGAGGGAGTGCGGAAGGTGCTCCTCCAGGACCTAGAGCGAGCCGAGACTAAACTGCATAAGGCAGAGTTGGTGCAACCTACTCAGCCTGAGCTTCGGGAGGAGATCAAGGCAGCGAAGGAATAGGTCGCTGCAGGAATAGAAAGGTTCCGCTGCTATGACTATACGGCCTATACTACAAGAGCGCATGCGGAGGGAGACAGGGCGGGGACGCTACTAGCCTGGCTGGCCCACCCGACCAAGAGGGGCTCCCCTGTTTTGGCTCTGGTTGATGACGGGGAGTGGGTGCACATTCAGAATGGGATACTGCAGAGTTTTCTGTGCTACAATGAAGAGCTCTACAAGAGTTCACTAGTGGCGAGAGACCTGGAAATTGGCTCCTTTTTGGAGGGGCTTTCATTGCCAGAACTGGTTCCGGAACAGGCGACATGCCTTGGTCGAGATAGAGTTAAACGAAATTGGAAGTGCTATTAAACGCATGGCTAGAAATAAAATGCCGGGAGTTGACGGGCTGACGATAGAGTTCTACTCCCAAAATACAGATATACTGGCACTAAGACTCCTAGAAGTTTATAGAGAGGCAAAGGAGCTGGACAGGTTGCCTGCTTCGATAAGAGAGGCCTTAGTGATTTCCCTCTTAAAACCAGGGAGGAAGGGGACCAGACGCGGCCTACTATCCTTTGTCGATGCTGACAACCAACTATAAGATACTGAGCAGTATATTGGCGACCCGACTGCTGCAACATATGACCACACTGGTCGATGAAGATCAGGCTGGTTTCATCCCAATGAGGAACACATCCACGAACATCAGAAGATTAGTGAGGTTGCTTGAAGAAAACCAGCCGGAGGCCCGACGGCCAAGAAACAAGTTACTTACCTGTAACTTTAGTTCTCCAGTATTGGTAACTTTCATAGATTCCCATTGCTTGTATCATTCCGCTGACGGGGAATGATACAAGCAATGGGAATCTATGAAAGTTCCAATACTGGAGTAATGGTGTTATCGGTGGACATTGAGAAGGCTTTTGACAGCCTGGAGTGGCTTTATTTATACATCACGATGGGGCGTTTTGGCCTCGGGACGGCTTTATCCTGGCTTTATCAGCTGGACGAAAGTGCTCTACACATCGGCTGTAGCTAGAGTGCGGGTTGGATCACTGATCTCCACACAGTACCCAGTGAATCGAGCAACGAGACAGGGATGCTTGTTGTCCCCTTTGCTGTTCAAATTGGCGGTAGAGCCGTTGGCGGTGAAGGTTCGATTGGGAAGCCACTCTGATGGGCTATGGTGTAGAGGAAGTCGGCAGTACATTTCCTTGTACGCTGATGACCTGCTGCTGTTCCTCGATAATGCTGGTGGGGCGCTGATGAGAGCTGGATCTTTGCTTTCGGATTTTGGCGTTGTATTAGGGTTGAAGGAGAACTGGTCGAAAACGTGACTGTTCACGTTAAGATGGGGAGAACCCCAGCCGAATACTGAAAGGGAGGTGAGGTGGGAACCCACCTGTCTGAAATACCTGGGAGTGCATATCTATCATACGGCAGCCGATATGCTAGAAGGTAATGTGGGACGTGGCTTGAGGTCATTAAAGAGTAGCATGGCCTTTTGGGCCACACTCCCTCCGTCGGTGACTGGCGAATAGCGTTGTTAAAAATGATAGCGCTCCCCCGACTTCTATACTTCTTCAGGACTCTCCCGGTGTGGATCCCGTGTTCAATGTTTAAACCAAAATTGAGGGAGGACTAGCGGTCCCTGATCTTGAGCTGTATTACCTGGCGGCCCAATTCCAGGTTTTAACACAGGCAGTGGCGAAAGAATTTAGGGGTCCGGATCAGCAGCGAGGCAGGGGCATACCACGCCATGTACTGTCCTACATAGTGCTGCAGCAGAAACGGGATCTTAAGGGTCTGTTTATGGAGGAGAAAACACAGACTATGCTGGAATCGCTCGCAGCGTAGGGCGGGAGTGCGACATCCATATGCACCTGAGATCCCTCTGGGAATGATATCAGCACTCCCACATGGCGGTGACTGGACTCTTCTAATGGAATGGGAAGATGCAGGAATCCAAATATTAGGGGACCTGTACTAAGACGGGACTTGTTGCCCTTACAGACATTGCAAGAGATTCGACCTGCCGAGGGGGGGAATCCTATTGCACGCAGCGCTAACTAGGGCACTCCAATTACACTGGCGGGAGGGGCTAGGGGAACCTAAGACGACCATGGCATGCAAATATATCATGATGGTGGCTGGGACTTTCAAAGCGGTCACGTGCCTTTACTCTAGGATGCTCACTGAGGGATTTGCTCCCTTGGAGGTTTTGAGAGAAAAATGGGAAGTTGACATAGGAAAGCCCATTCATGGTCACAGATCATGCGCAGAGCCTGGAAGAGTACGAGAAAGGCGAGATTCCAGCTAGTACATTTGTATATTCTTCATAGAGCCTATTTGACACCAAAGAAAATTCAGAAATATTTTCAGGCGCAGGAAGTGGCGTGCCCTTGCTGTACGAGAACAGGTGCTGACCTACTGCATATGCTTTGGTCTTGCCCTGAGATGGAGGACTATTGGAAGGAGGTAGGAGAGATACTGAACACCATTACGGAGCGACAGCTGACCTTTGATATAGCCACTGGTATACTGCATTGGTTTCCCCACACATCGCAAATAAAATCACAAGTAAATTTATAGATATGGGACTATTACTAGTGAAACGAGAAGAACAAAAGTTACTTACCTGTAAACTGTGGTTCTCCAGTATTGGTGTCTTTCATAGATTCACATGCTTGAATATTCCCCGTCGTCGAAGTGGGAGTCCAACGGTACATAAAATAGCAGTAACATATGCATGTATACCTGAAAAATATCATAAATAAAAATATACATACATATAATGTAATAAAAATGTAAATTTTAAAAGTACCATAGAACATAATAAGCCCATTGAAAAGCCCAAGGGAGAACTCACTTTAGTAGCATATTAGTGTCATTATGTGTTGGTTCACATTCCAGCCAATCAGGCTGTAGCCTCCTCTAGAACCTTCTCCTCAGAAGCCCAAGTCCTCAGATTTTCGTAGCCCAAAGTAAGTAAAAGTGCCTGAGAAGAGAGCCTCTGAGGGGAGGATGGTAGGGTCGCATGTGAATCCATGAAAGACACCAATACTGGAGAACCACAGTTTACAGGTAAGTAACGTTTGTTCTTCTCCAGTATTAGGGGTGTCTTTCATAGATTCACATGCTTGAATAAGAGTAGAAAGCAGTAAATCATCACATAAGTCATAAAGGTGATATGTTTACCTTACTTGCTTTGGTATATCAATCAATATGCAATAAATACCAAAATATTATTAGAGAAAAAAAAAACCTTTATGACTGGAGGCGGGTAGCAACAGAGGCTCACCTTTATTGGAAAAGATTCCGCAGCACCGCTTGACCACTGCAGCATCCGCAGCGTCTGTTGATTGCAGGCAGTAGTGTTTTGTAAAAGTATGGCTGCTCGACCAAGTAGCAGCTCTGCAGATCTGCCTCAGGGGTACCCCCGCAAAAAGGGCAGCAGAAGTAGACACCGCTCTAGTTGAGTGAGCACGAACTGGAGCAGGAAGGGGCTTACCAGCCCGTTGGTGGCAAAAGGATATGGTAGAGGATATCCACCTGGTTATGGTCTGTTTGGTAACAGGTTGTCCTTGGAGAAGTGTGGCTCACCGGTTAGAGGAGGCAGACCCAGAAGCAGAGGTCGGCCCGGGACCAGGGTTCAATTCCAGACGCGGCAGGGTTTGGAGCCCACGGACCTGATAATTCTCGCTTCGGTGCCTACTTGAATCAGGGGTTCACGCTCTGCAACTCTGGGCAATAGCTTGCTCAATCTCCACTACGGCCCCCGCGGCGGGATGCCTGGCTTTCACCTTGGGGGTGCCCAGCTGGGCTATCCCACAGGGAAAAACCAGGACGGGTTCCCAAAGCAAGCGCTGAGATACCCTTTGTGGTGATACGTGCGCTATATAAGAAACTACATTACTTTGCAAATTGGGCCATACGCCACAAACAATTGATCTGACTTGGACAGGTGCAGTTCGCTGAATGTAAAATTTGAGACAACGTTTCACATTCAATGAGTGCAAAGACCGCTCAGCTGGAGTTTGCGGAGCAGGAAAGAAAGTCTTCAGGATTACAGGTTCGTCGAGATGAAAGTCACTGGCAACCTTCGGGATGAATTTAGGATTAGTCCGCAATGTCACAGCCTCATTGGAGAATTGTAGAAAAGGAGGCTTATGGTAAATGCCTGGATGTCACCGACACGCCTCGAGGATGTCAAGGCGAGCAAGAGAGCAACTTTCCATGTGAGAAATTTTAGACTTGCAGAGAGGATAGGCTCAAATGGAGGTAGAAGCAGTTGAGACAAGACCAAATTTAAGCACCAAGCAGGTGGAGGGCGACGGATAGGTGGAAACATCCTAAAAAAAAGGCCCTTGTAAAATTGCTTAATGATTCGAGGAACATAGAGATGATGAACCATCATGACGGAAGCGGGAAATCGCCACCAGAAACACTAAGTTGAGTGTGAAAGTCCTGATCTCGCCAGGGATAAAAAGAAAGGCAAGATCTGTTCAGGTTTTGCCGTCATGGGGTCAGAATTTGAAGCAGAATTAACATCTGAAAAGTTTTCGAAATGATAAATTTGTTCAGGGCCCGTAAATCCAAAATTGGACGCCATTCCCCCGACTTTTTCTTCACTAAGAAGAATCTGGAATAAAACCCCTTGCCGCATTGACCTTGCGGCACTACCTTGATGGCTCCTTTTTTGATCATTAATTTTACATGGGCCAAAAGTTCTTTGAGATGGGGGAGAGGGTGGCCCCGAAGGACGAGTGGGAGGGAATTTTGTAAACTCCAGGGTATGTCCTTTGGAGATAACGTCCAGGACCCATTGGTCGGAGGTGATTTCGGACCATTTGCAAAAGTACTTTGAGATGCGACCTCCAAGATTTACAGTCGGCAGAAGAAAGGAACTGAGACGGTCACTGCTTTTTATTGTTTGAGCCACCTCTATATGTTGTTTTTCGTTGGTATGGTCTGGTGGTGGACTGACAATTCTGGAATTGGTAGGAACCCCTCTGCCGGTTATCGTTGTAGGTGTTGTACGAACGATATTGACCTGATCCTCGAAAAGAAGAGGAACCTCCGCCTCTACCTCGTGCCCCCCGAAAGGGCCATTTCTTGTACTGGAGGGTAGCTAAGGACTTTGCAGTGTCCTTTTTTATCGCCTCAAGGGCATCATCTACATGCTTGCCAAACAACGAATCCTCGTCGTACGGCAAGTCCCGATCCTTTGCTTGTACCTCTGGACGGAAGGTGGTAGCTTTCAACGGGCCTTGACGCCTCAAGACTGCAGCCCCAGCCAATTGACGAAAGCCCGTGGAGGAAATGTCGAGCGCGCAATCAAAAATTTCAGATGACATTATCTCTCGCTCCTGAATAATGGCTTGCGCTTCTGCACGGATGACATCGGGTATTTGAGGAATCAGTGCGGCAATCTCAGACCACATTTGGCGGTCATAACGGCCCAAAATAGCCAAGGTATTAGCCGCCCTCACAGTAGTAGCCGCCATTGTTGTAATTCTTTTGCCTATAGAGTCCAACTTGCGGCCTTCGTGATCAGGAGGAGACGTGAGTGGTGTAGCAGGATTGCAGGATCTTTTCTGTGCTGCCTGCGTAATAACCGAATCTGCTTTCGGTTGTGGCACCAAACAGGCCGTGGAAGACGCCGGAGCCTTATATTTCTTGTTTAATCTGGGCAAAACTGCAGGAACCGAATTTGGATGTTCCATTAATTTAAGGCCCTCCTGCCAAATATAGTCAATGATTGGTATTGTGTGGGATTGCCTTCGTGACCGGTCCTTAAAATCATACAAGAAGCATTCACTTTCATGTTGTTTTTCGATAGTGATATGATAACGCTTTGCAGCACGGACCATCAAATTATGGAAATGTGCAATGTCCACTGGAGGCGATGTGGGCGGAGTGGAAGGTGTTTGAGTCCTGTAATTGTCCTAATCATTCATATAAATGTCATTGTCGTCATCATCAGTGCTGCGAGGATCAAGATCCTCGTTGTCGGTGTCAGGACGAGTACCCCCCGGTGACGCGGGTGGAACAGGTGCAGGTGCTTGAGGAAGTGGAGGTTGAGGCTGTGGAGGAAGTTGTGGTGCTGGAGAGGCAGGTGTAGATGGAGGGAACCTGCGGTTATAGTCATCTAGCATGTGCTGCAGGTTCATGACCAAAGATAATGGTATTTGCGTAACCGGCTCCGAAGTAACTGGTTCGGATTCCTCAACAGGAAATAAATCGTTCCCATCTTCGACGTTTTCCACTTCGTCACCCTCATCACTATACTCCTGGCACTTAATGTGCAAATCAGATGGACTAGATGCCTGTCCGAATAGTTGTTCCCCCTCTGAATCGTTTCCGGATTCTTCCTCACCAGACTGAAACAATTGGTCTGGAAGATGAGTTCCACTTCGAACTGGACTCAGTTGAATGAGAGGTACTGTCCTCAAAGAAGAAGCAGTAACCACTGTAAAAGTGGCAGCTGTGGCCAAAGGTTGATGAGACGTCAACGAGTACGTTGACGTAAATGCGGCAGTCTTAGAATCAACCTGAGGCGTCTGCGTCGTCGCCATAGATGTAATCAACACTGAAATTGAAGGCTTTTTCTTAGTCGACGAAGATTTCTTTTCAGTCGACGGAGCAGTCGACGAGATTGGAGCCTTACTCGTCGACGATGATGTAGACGTCGACAAGATTACAGCCGTCGACGAGGATATGATGGTCATCGACGGAGGCCCCGTCGACGAGACAGCCGTCGACGAGCTGCTTTTAGATGATGGCTTGATCTTAGTCGACGGGGTTCGCGTCGACGAGGGAAGCGTAGACGATGACTTCTTCGTCGACGGTTTGGATTTGACACTCGTCGACGAGATCTTCACAATAGAAGTAATGGGTCTCACCTCCTGGGCTGTCGTCGACGAGGTGATAGTCGTCGACGCAGCACTGGTTGACATAGTACATGTCGTCGTCGACGTAGAGGCTACAGTCACTGACTTCGTCGTCGCTGAAGACGTTGACGGACGCGTCGACGAGCCAGTTGACAAGCCAATGCCAGACTTAAAAGTGGAAGGCAAGGCTTTGGGCGCAGACGTCATAGAACCAGGTCCCGTAGACGTGCCCTGAAGCGAATCCTGTGGGGAAACAGTCCTGGAGGACTCCAACAGTCTACTTTTCTTCAGTAAAGGAGATGGAACCTCAGTCTCAGACCCACGCTTCTGAGAGGATTTTGAAACACCAGAGGACAAACTTTCTACCTCAGAAACCACAGACCAACCCATAATGACACTAATATGCTACTAAAGTGAGTTCTCCCTTAGGCTTTTCAATGGGCCTATTATGTTCTATGGTACTTTTAAAATGTACATTTTTATTACATTATATGTATGTATATTTTTATTTATGATATTTTTCAGGTATACATGCATATGTTACTGCTATTTTATGTACCGTGGGACTCCCACTTCGACGGGGAATATTCAAGCATGTGAATCTATGAAAGACACCCCTAATACTGGAGAAATAACAAGACGATGGAAAGCGACGGTCGGTCTTAGCAGTGAGAAATGGAGGACTGAATTTGTGAAGTGGGCGACAAGTGAGAGCACGCTTAGATACCAACTGGCCCGACTGTTAAACACAGATAGAGCTTTGGAGATGGCGGCGGCATGGGAAACATTACTACAAGAACTGCAGAACTACCAGATAGAAGACAGTGAGGTGATTGTAGAATTGGTGGGTACCCTGAACTAGGACATGTATAACTAGAAGCTGAATAAGAAGTGACTCCTGTTACCACATGACTGTATAGATCCGTGAGATAGTACACACCGGCAACATGGGGGGAGGGGAGGGGTTGCAACACAAGTTGGGGGATGTTGGGATGGTAAAAGAATTGAGAACTGTTTATTGTCATTAGGGTTTCCACCACAATGCAGAGATTGCATTTTCTTCTATTATTTTTCTACTACTGTATAAAAGATAGTGGGATTACATCCTGGAACGAGGACTGAACTAACTAGATAACTGAAGGTTTGAATGTAACATGTATGATGTTTGCATAAAACCCAATAAACTAAGTTTAAAAAAAAAATTAATACTTTATTTATAGCAGGGTCTGGTGGCTTGGTGGACTACTGTGTCCACTGTAGGGGCCTGTGTTTGACCTCATGGTCACAGGTTCAAATCCTGGTGGCTCCACTCAGCCTTTAATCCTTCAGATGTTGATAAAATGAGGGCCATAGAGTTGGGTAACAAACATCTGTTATCCAGCGCCAGGATAGCCTTCTGGGTGACCATGCGCTTTTCAATACACGTTATGTTGTGTTATGGTCGTAGGAAGTTGGCTCTGTATATTCTATACCAAAATGAGGTATGTGTACAGAGTTTGGTGGAACCCCAAAGGTAGGCAAAGGTAAAAGTAGATAGCACCCTACTCTCCATTTGTGGGAGGGCAGTAAGGCTTTATCAGATGGTAGTGTTAGGTATTTGTTGTACACACAGGCAAGAATTGTCACACACTCAAAGACTGAACTCAGACCAATGTTTCTATCAAACAAATTAGTTATTTTATTTCTAGAACCAAGCCAGGCCTGGTGCAGGTAAGTGAAATAATGCCTTGCAATCGTTATGCAGTGAATTACAGTTTAATGCAGGTTCAAATGCCGTTGGTTGATTTACAAGTAAGTCAATAATCATCTCCTAGACAAAAGGTAAGTAATTCAATTTTTACACATATGCAGTTGTTCAATGTTTCATACAAACCAACTCCACACTTGGAGTAATTTCCAAAGAAAAGCAGTCAATGCAATCCTATGAGAAGAAATGAAGTTAACGGTTTAAAGGGTAAGTGCTTTGCAATGGGAGTTGGCTTTCTGGGGTGTGAGAAAGTGGCTCTATATATACTGGACAATAATGAAGTACAGTGTGTATAGAGTCCACAAACCCCAAAGGTATAACAGAGGTTAAAGTCAGGACTGACCTTACTCTCAAAAGTGGTAGCTTTGTCGAGCAGTAAGGCAGTACCAGAGTGCAGTGCAAAGCCTTTATTGTACACACTCAGTCAGCAAAGGATTTCACACACTCAGACTGAACTCCTGGCCAATGGATTTTATATCCAAAGATCTAGTTGTTTTATTTTTAGAACCAACATGCATAAAAAAATACTTTGCTAGATATGAGAACTCTTATGTAATTACTGTGCAAGGAAGCAATAAAGATGGTGAACACAATAGGTACAGGAGTTGTTGAAGGCAACTCAAGACTAGACACTTTAGCATTGAGCTCAATGGATTGTTACCACAAAAGTACAGTTGATTACAGTATAGATTACTTTAGTAGTTCCAGAGCTAGATCCAGTCCTGAGGTCTAAGCTTAACCCAGATCAGCAAAAACGTTTTAGTTACTGTGGTGAATATTCATGAATATACAGCGGTTTTAAAAGTTCACACTTAGAAACGTTTCAATGACAATCTGACAATGTTATTCAATGGGAGAAAATTCAGGTTGCAGGTAAAGTATGATCACGTTACTTTTGTAATCCAGTACTGGGCTTCTAGAGCCACAACTGGGGTCTGAACTTAAAACAGGTAGATAATTGCCTTTCAGTATTTCATATGATTTTTGAAAAATATTTCAAGTTTTCAAATGTAGGAAATTCCATAGAAAAGCATACAATAGGTTTCTATGGAGAAAATACAGATTACTAGTAAACCCGGTAAAGATTACTTTTGTGGTTCAGTACTGGGCTGCAAGGTACAGTACTGGGTTCTCGCCTGCTTGCAGGTGAGTACTTCGGAATTCAGACTTCGGATGATTTTATATGAATATTAGCAGTTTTCAAAACTTCACACTTAAAAAATTTGAGACAAAATGGGTCAATGATATCCAAAGGCAGGTAAGTCTGTTACCAGTTTCCAGGTGAGTACTTGGCTGGTGAAGTTAAGGTTCCGGGTATAGACTCAGGGGTCCCCCAGGGGGGTCAGGTAAGTACAGTCGGTTCCACCCCAGCAGCGCAGGGCCGGCCGCAGAGGTAGGTAGGCCCAATGATATCCAATGAGCGAAAGGGAGCCTTCTGTTGGTGGCTGCTGGCTAGCAGGCCAAGCAGCTGTAGGAGCGGCGCTTCTGGTCACTTGCTCAGGGCAAGGGGGGTGGGGGGGGGGGCGTGTGGGGGGGGCGTGTGGCGGGGTGGGGGTAGGATAGGTCAAAGGTGGCACAGCCAGTGGCACTCGGGCGGCTGGGTGCAGGGTGCTCTTGAGCCCTCGGGCACTCAATGTAATCCAATGGGAAAGGTCAAAAAGGAACAAAGGCTGCAGGTTCTGGGACAGAGACTCTAGGGGCAACCAGCACTTCGAGAGGTAAGTTGGGATCTTGGAGCGCAGGTAGGTACCCCAAAGGGAGGTACAGGGGGCTGTAGGGCGCCAGGAGCAGGGGTGTCTTTGGGGGTCAGAAAAGTGTACCCTCGGCTGGTCGCGGTTGGGGTGGCTCCTGGTTCTGAGTCTGCAGGCGTCTGCTGGTTCGTCGAGGAGCGTCTTTGGGCACTGGACTTCGGGTCCCAGTCGCCGGGGGGACGTCCTCTTGGTCTTGGTTCGGTTGGGCCCAGCGGGTGCAGAGTGGGCTGGTCGGGAGCTTCCTGGGTGGCACCAGGGGGGTTGTTGCAGCAGAGCCTCTGCTGATGGGAGTTCGAGTCTTTAAGAGGGTCAAGGCAGGCAGGTCCTCCGGGTGTCCCAAGTTTGCTCTCTGCAGGAGTCGCCGGGATTAAGCAGGAGCAGGTTCCAGGATCGGCATGCCAGTAGGGCTGGGGCCAAGTCAGTTGTCCTGTTAGCAGCTGCACAGCGGGTCTTCTTGATCTTTCTTCTTTTCGAATCGGGACCTGAGGAAAAAAAGGTTCAGGGAGCCCCTAAATACTGAATTTAGGGGACCGATGGCTCCCAGTTCTGGGGTGAGTACACCCCCTAGTCTGCTCCTCTCCTGTGGGAGGGGGGCAGGAGCCTAGCTGGGATTGGGCAGGGCTCCCCATCTACAAGATGGCCGGAGCCCGGGGTCGTTCTTCACCACGTCTCCCCAACCCAAGGGGTGGGGTTGGAACAGACTGGCACCCCCTTCCCTTCCTGACGTAGTTTTTCTTGCCAGTCTTCCCTCCAGAGTGGGGGTTAGAACTGGTGGGGACCAGTTGCTGGGTAGGTACAGCAAATGGTCAGAAGAAGCTTACAGAGGCGGCATGCCTTTGAAGCTTCCCCCTGCCCATCCTGGAGGAGACCTTGCACCTCGCCCAGGAGGTCTATTGTTGCAGGCCCAGGAAAGCAGGGGGGGGGGGGGTGTCTCCACCCAGGGGTCCAGCAACATGTCTGCTGTGTGGCAGCATCTGCAGCCACTCAGCCCAGAAGTGGATTGTAGGTTAGGATTTCAGAGGGCATCTCTAAGATGCCCTCTGGTGTATTTTACCTTAAATCCCACACTGGCATCAGTTTGGGTTTAATGTGCTGAGAAGTTTGATACCAAACTTCTCAGTCTTTAGTGTGGCCATTATGGTGCTGTGGAGTTCGTAATGACAACCTCCCAGCACCATATACTCTTAATGACATCACTGCACACAGTGCCCAGGAATGGCCCTGGGTAATTTAGTGGCACAGCGCTCATGCACCTGTGCCCACACCTCTGGCATTGGGCACCCAGCTGGAGGGGTGACTGAAGTATGCCAGGGGAGTGGGTTCTGAAGGCATGACACATGGATGTGTGCCATGTCGACTCGGTTTAGTTCTGTACTTAGGCACTCAGCCTGCGAAGGCAGCGTGTGGGTGCCAGGGTACAGTGCCCATGAGGGTGGCACAATAAGTGCTGCAGCCCTCAGGGATCTTCTCTGGTCACCATGCCCTGGGTACCCAGGGTACCATTTACTAGGGGCTGACAGGTGGCCAGAGAGGCCAAATGGGTTTTTAGTTTCAGCACAGTTTTAGGGAAGGAACACAGACCCTGAGTACCTAGTTGGCAGGATCCCAGGGCACACTCAGTCAAAGCACATCAGGGGTTCAGTAAAAAGTGGGGGCATACCAAGGCAAGAAAGAAGGCACTTTCTCACGTGGGGTTAGAACCAGGTCTCCCCCAGGGTCGAGGACACACTCTCAAAGCACCCTCAGCGATATAATGGCAGCCAGGCGACAAGTGCCCATCACAATGTTATCCAATGGGGGATAGGGGGTCTCCGGTTGGTGGCTGCTCACTAGCAGGCCACAAGGTTGTGGGAGGAAAGCTCCTGCACTTAAGCTCAGGGCTAAGTGGGATCCACTTTAGCACACAAGTTGCACCCGCAGCGGCGTCGGGTGTCCTGTTTTTAATGAGTTGCCAGTTTTGGATTTTGGCTGCAGGCTCGGTCCAGGAAGACTTCAGAGAGAAACCAACAGCTGGGCAGGTAAGTTCGAGGGCTCGGGAGGTAGGAGTACCTCGGGCTCTCTTCTCCAAGGCGGAGGGCAGGTGGATGCAGGGGTGTCTTGGTCAGAATTCACCTTACCGGGTCATTCACGGTTCCGGGGGGGGGGGGGGGGGGGGGGGGGGGTCTCCCTGCAGAGGCTGCAGGCGACGTCCGGGAGTCCTAGAGGGATCAACCCACGGTGGACGCGGACTCTGGAATGCTGGGGGACCTCGCTGTGATTGGTGGGCCACTCAAAGTCGGCCAGTAATCTATAGGTGCCGTGGTGGTTCCAATTGTCGGGTTTCTTTGTGCTCAGCAGGCTCACAGTCGGTCTTGGAAGTTTCTTTTGAACAGAGCTGCTGTTCACAGGAGATCCCGTCTTTGTTGAATACAGTCCGTCCTCGCAGGGTTTTGGAGGTTGCTGGCTAAGGACAAGGAGACTTGGCGCAAGATCTCTGGATACTGCAGTTGGGCCGGTAGGGGTGGGGCTAAGTCAGTACTTCTTTTGCAGTCTCCTCGGCTGGATGTCTTCTTTAGTCCTTCTTAGATGGCAGGAATCTGTCTTCTTGGTTCAGGGTTGCCCCCTTAATATTGTATTAGGGCGTTTTAGGGGTCTTGAGGTAAGCAACCAATTGGCTACTGACCTTAGGGTGACTACACCCTTGGTGTGATCACCCCACGTGGGGGAGTAGGTACAATCTCTAATCCTGTTTGGAGTGCCTGACATCTGCAAGATGGCGGGCACTGAAGAGTGGGTTTCACCTCTACTCCCCCACCTGAGGGGTGGAGTTGGCAGAGGTGGGTATACCTTTTCCTCACTTGTTTTTCCCACCGGTTCACCTGCCCCAAGTGGTGGGGTAGAACTAGTGGGGACAAGCACAACATCGAGTCCCGCCGTCTTGAGGATGGGGGACTCAGCCAACCAGAGACAGGCTCCTGCCCCCCTCCCACTGGGGATTGCAAAATAGGGGGTGTACCCACCCCAGGGAAGGGACCCATTGGTCCCTGCCCTTTACCTACCTGAAACGCCTGTAAATTTAGTATTTAGGGGGCACCCTGAACCTTCCTTCCTCAGATCCAGCCTATCTACAAGAAGAAAAGAAGGACGAAGAGCAGAGCTAACAAGACAACGCCACTGACTTACACCAGCCCTACAGGCCTGTCTCCCCTCGAACCTGCTCCTGCGAAAATCGAGCATTTCCAGCGGGAAGCAACCTCACAAACCCCAGAAGACCTGCCTGCCTTCACATCCAAGACTGTTTCTCCTGTTAACACTGGACGTGTTTAAACTGCAGCTTTTGGTGACCGCCAGAGACTGAGAATCCAGCCCACTCTGCACACGCCGTACCCAGCCAGACCTTGAGTGGAAAAACACCACAATGAGGTCACCCCGGCGATCCTGACACGATATACGGCATTCCATGACCTGCCTCAAGCTTCCAGACGACCCAGTCTACCCCAAACAGAGCCGGTAAGAACATTTGACGTCCCAACGCAGCCCTGCACCCGACGCCCAATGGCCTTGTGTGCCCAACCCAACGGTGCCTAACCAACCTACGACATCCCAACTTATGGTCGCACACAGAAGATCCTCGTCCCCGAGCCTGCAGTGTTTCTTTGTATCGGAGGATCGCTATTGAAAACAGGGCGCCACAAAATAGCACCCTGCACCTGACCGCCTTAGTGCCTCTGAAGGTGCACCTTTGGTGCTACTTAGGTCCCAACTTGCCCTGAGCTAAACTTTAGGAATTTTTGCTTCCACAACCGTGTGACCGGCTTGCCAGCAGCCACCAACCAGAGGCCCCCTTTCCCCATTAGATAACATTGGGCCTCAACACTCGTGATCGGCCGAGAACTGCCGACAGACTGTCGGTAGGTTGTAGGTTCAGAACTCCAGCCAGATGATTTGCCATCAGACAAATCTGATGGTCCTGAACACAGGACCAAAGACGGAGAGCCTCTCTGCAGAGACACTGCGATCCCACTCCTCTCTGCTTGTTGACATACCACATCGCGGTCCGTCAGCACCTGAACCGACTGACTGCAAAAGGAAGGGAGGAAGGCCTTGAGCGTCAAACGAATCGCCCGCAATTCCTAAAGGTTGATGTGGAGTAACCTTTCCTCAGGAGACCAAAGACCCTTGATATCTAGATCCTCCAGATGAGCACCCCATCCTAGGGTGGATGCATCTGTTATCACTGTGGCCACCGACGGAGGCAGTTGAAAGGGCTTTTCTTGAGACAGATTGCCTTCCACGCCCCACCAAGTCAGACCTGCTGCAGCTTCTCTTGAGATCCTCACAGACTCCCTGAGATCTCCATTATGTTGCTACCACTGCCTGCAGAGGCACCACTGGATTGCCCTCATGTGCCAGCGTGCCTGGTTGATCAACAGAATGCAGGAAAGTCATCAGACCGAGCAGAAGGACCTTCAGGACTGGAACGACTGCTCCATTGTAACTTAAAGGAATCATTTTCTATATGACGCGAACCCTTTGAGGAGGAGGGAATGCCTGACACACAGTTGTATCCAGTACAGCACCTATGAACAGGTTGGGCGGGGAGGGCACGAGGTGAGATTTGGGTACATTTATCGAAAATCCCAATCTGTACAACAACTGAGTTGTGACTTGCAGATGATGTAGCACTTTCTCTGGAGATTCTGCTTTGATCAGCCAATTGTCCAGATGAGGGAATACTGATATTTCGGACCTTCTGAGATGTGCTGCCTCCACAGCCATCACCTAGGTGAAGACTCGAGGTGCAGTAGTAAGACTAAACAGAAGGACCGCAAACTGGTAATGCTGCGAAACGACCGTGAAACGGACATACTTCCTGTGTGACTTCAGGATAGGGATGTGAAAATATGCATCCTGCAAGTCGCTCAACACCATCCAGTCTTCTTCCATCAGCGCCTAAAGAACCTGCACAAGGGTGAGCATCTTGAACCTCTACTGCTGCAGAAAGAGGTTCAAGATCCTGAGGTCCAGGATCGGACGATGTCTGCCATCCTTCTTGGGTATCAGGAAATACCGGGAGTAGCATTCCTGACCCCTTTCCTGCTCCGGAACCACCTCTATCGCACCTTTTTTTTTTAGTAACACCAGGACTTCCTCCTGCAGAAGTTGCAGGTGGTCCTCTGAGCAAAACCCTTGGCAAGGAGGGTAATTCGGAGGGAATTCCCGAAAGGGAGGAGCATACCCATTCTCCACGAGATTGAGAACCCAAAGGTCCGATGTGACCGATTCCCAATCTCGTAGAAAATAAGTAAGCCGACCCCCCACAGGACCCGTATGATCCGGAATGGCAGATCTAGGTCTGCTTTGCTGAGGTTGGAGGGGGGTGGGAAGAGGAAGAGGAGGAGGAAGCTTGACGTTCGAGGACTAGCTCTTGGTCTGCCCCTGGATGATTTGTACAGCGGATTTTGCTGTTGCTGCTGCTTGTAGGCTCGAAAGGAGGACCTTCCAAATCCCCTATATCTTTTACTCACAGTTCCTCTGGACTGTAGACCAAAATACCTGGCTGTTGCTCTGCTATCTTTGAATCTTTGCAACGCATCAGCCTTTTTCCCCAAAAAGGCCTGAGCCATCAAAAGGCAGATCCACTAAGGCAGCCTGGACATCAGCAGAGAATTCAGAAGTCTACAGCCAAGCTGCTCTTCTGGTGGCAATAGAAGACCCCATGATTCTCGCCACAGTCAGCTATGTCCAAACCACTCTGGATGACTTGTTGAGCAGCAGCTTGTGTATCAACAAGTCACAATCTGTTGTGACCGACGACTCAACAGATCTGCTATCTGACTGTGAATTCCTGGAAGGTGTTCTACTGTCAGGTGTATATTTTGAAGAATGGCCCATCTCCAAATGTTCTGTGCAAGCTGGGACAGTTGCAGAGAGTATGTCCCCCCTGTTTTTGTATAGAATAAATGGCTCTCATAGTCCGTCTGGATTAGGACAGCTTTGTTTCGTACTTGTACCTGAAACGTTTTGAGTGCTGGGAAAATTGCTAGCAGCTCTAGATGGTTGATATGGAACTGTCTTTGTTGGTTGTTCCATTGACCTTGTGTGGTATAATGCAAGAGATGGGCTCCCCATCCTGTGAGGGATGCATCTGTCGTGAGCACTATCTGTGGAACAGGGTCTAGGAGCGGCCGTCCCTTTGTCAAGTTTTTGGTGTTCCACCATTGCAGAGAGCGATATGCACGGCTGTCTACCAACACCAGGTTTGTGAGCTGACCTTGAACTTGATTCCACTGTTGTGCTAGACATTCTTGTAATGGGCGCATTTGCAGTCTTCCGTGAGGAACTATGAAGATTCAAGACGCCATCATGCCTATTAGTCTCATGAACACTCTGGCTTGGGGAGACTGCTGGTGTTGAAAAAGGGAGACTAAGTTCTGAATGCTCTGTATCCTGGCTTGACTGGGATACGCTAGAGCTGTAGATGTGTCTATAGTAGCTCCTAGATATTGATGAACGTGCGAAGGCTCTAGGTGCGACTTGGTGTAGTTTATTGTAAACCATAAGTCGTGCAATGTCTGAATTGTTTGCTTTGTATGTTGAACACACTGGTTGAACGATTTTGCTTTTATGAGCCAATCGTCGAGGTAAGGGAAGACATGTATCTGTTGTCTTCTGAGATGTGCTGCTACTACTGCTAAGCACTTTGTAAACACTCGTGGTGCTGTTGTGACCCCGAATGGAAGGACTTAACTGATAGTGCTGTCCTTGTATGACAAACCTTAGATACTTCCTGTGCGCAGGATGTATAGGAACAAGAAAATAGGCGTCCTTTAGGTCTAGTGTTGAAAGAAAGTCTCCCTGTTGTAGTAGTGGGAGTATTTGTTGTAAAGTGATCATGTGAAAATGATCTGATTATATATAATGGTTGAGGGGCCTGAGGTCGAGAATTGGTCTTAATGTCCCGTCCTTCTTGGGAATTAGGAAGTACAGGGAGTAAACTCCGGTTCCCCGTTCCTCTAAAGGAACTACTTGAATAGCATCCTTTTGTAGAAGTGCTAGAACTTCCTGTTGAAGCAGAGTCATATGTTCTGTGGACATTGGACGCTGCCAGGGGTTGCTGTGAGTTCTAGGCAGTAGCCATGTTGGATAAAGGGTCTTAGAATGCTGTAGGGGAGGCAGAGAGAAGTCACTGTTTGAGAGTGGAAGAGGAACTGTTTTTACCTCTACCTCTTCCCTTATTATTGTTGCCTCTGTATCCTCCTCTAAAGTAGCCTTTGTTAGAGGAGGTCTGTGTGTGTCTTAAAAGATGATGCATCTGTGCCGGTCTGCTTGGAGCCTCCTCTATAAAAGGAGCGGCGAAAAGAACTTCTAGTCTGTGTGGATTGTAATGCACCCATAGACTTAGCTGTGTCTGTGTCTTTCTTCACCTTTTCTAGTGTGTTGTCTACTTCCGGTCCGAACAACTGGTTCTGATTGAAGGGCTGGTTCAAGATGGTAGTCTGTACCTCTGGTTTGAAACCTGAAATGCGTAACCACGCATGACGTCTGAGTATAACACTAGTATTGACTGCTCTGGATGCTGAGTCAGCTACATCTAGTGAACATTTAATTGAGGCATTGAATATTAATTTGCCTTCTTGTAAGAGCTCTGCTGCCTGCTCTTTATATTGATCTGGGTGCTGCTCCATTAGTTTTTCTAATTGGTCATAGTGAGCCCTGTCATAGCATGAGTGTAAGGCTTGTGTGTTTGCTATACGGCATAGGTTTGTTGCCTGCGCAGCAATCAGTTTCCCCGACGCATCAATAACTTTAGATTCTTTGTCAGGTGGGGGTGTGTCACCAGAGGTCTGGGAATTGGCTCTTTTATGTGCATTAGACACTACCAAAGAGTCTAGTGGCAGATGTCCCTTAATATAGACTGGATCAGAAGGTGCTGGTCTATACTTCTTTTCTATTCTCGGATTTAACACCCTACATAGTACCGGGTCTTTAAATATGTCTGGAGTATGTTTAATGACTTCTTTGATCATGGGTAGTATTTGTGTAGACCTTTGTGACTGCTCAAATGTGTCCAGTAAAAAATCCTCATCAATGGCATCAGAGTGCATTGGAACTCCATGGTAAAGAGCAGCTCTATTTAATAGATGATTAAACCCAATACTATCTTCTGGAGGGGAAGGTTTTGTTGGGTAGTACTGAGGATCAGGAATGTCTGGCACATAGTGTGGTGGAAAATCATATATGTCGTCTTCCTTAGGATATTCTGGATTGACATCCTCATCTAAAGGGTATGCATGTGGCTCTGGTACGTCATTTCCCCCACCTAGATCATACTCCTCGTCAGTGTGGTGTGATGATGCAGGAGATTGAACAGGAGAAGCTATAGGTTCAATATAAAGAGGGATAGGAGAGGAAGAAGATGAAGGAGAGGAAGGGTGCATTGGAGAAGTTTCACAATCCTTTTTGGCAGGAACCACAGGTGGAAGTGGTGTGTCTGCGGTCTTTTCTTGTAAGGAATTGCTTCCAAATGTCCAGTTTTTGGGTTGATAGACCTTTTTCTGTTTAGGATCTGGTCTAAACAGTTCTTCCTCCTCTACAATCTTCTTCGGTGTCGATTTATTCGGTGCCGATAGGGGTTGTTTAGTGTACTTTGCTTTAGGAGGAGTTATTGAGTCCTGTGGCAAATTTTTTGGTGCCGAAGGTGGTTTCGGCTTGGTAGGCTTGTTAGAGGGTTTAGGCCTCTCTATATCAGGCCTTGGAGTCTTTGGTACAGATGTTGGAGATTTCGGCGTGGAGACGGGTCTCGTTGGGCCTGCGGCGGCGGGCTCTGGCTTTCCATCTTTACTTTTGGAACTGGAAGGTTTCGGAGTCAAAGCTTTCGGATCCGGTCCAGTTTTTGGCTTCGGCACCAATGTGTCTTTTGGTTTGGGTGCCGAAGGGTCTTTGGGCACCGAAGGGCGTTTTGGCTTCGGTGTCGAAGAGTCCTTCGGTGTCGAAGGATG
Organism: Lissotriton vulgaris; assembly: GCF_964263255.1. NCBI lineage: Eukaryota > Metazoa > Chordata > Amphibia > Caudata > Salamandridae > Lissotriton > Lissotriton vulgaris. The sequence continues at coordinate 769,595,338 of NC_141685.1, read as the reverse complement.
TTTCGGTGGAATTGGCACATGTGGTTTCTTCGGTGCCGAGGCACCGGAAGGCGTAGTCTTTTTCCTCGGAGCCGAGCCCGAAGGCGGGGCGTCTGAGGATAGATTTCGGTCTCGACTTGGCCCCATGGGCGGAGTGCCGACCGCTGCCTTTGGCTTGGGTAGTTTATGTTGTGCAGGGGCAGGAGTACTCACGGGCTGCCGAGATGGAATCGAGTCGTCCGAGTCCTCTGCCCGAAATATGATCTGGAGATCAGGCGAGTCTTCTTCGGCGACGAGTGGAGACTCGTCCTCTGAGATATCTTCGAGTGGCTTCTCGTCCCGGGAGACGTCCTCTCAGACGATCTCCTTCTCAAAGATGGCCTCCGGTGATGGCGCTGATCTCATCTCGTGTCGACGGGCCCTCCGATCCCGAATGGTCTTCGATCGGAAGGAAGCACAAGCTGTGCAGGTCAACTCGTCGTGTTCCAGCGATAGACAAGAGGTTGCAAACCTCGTGATGGTCGCTATGAGGGAATTTTGCTCGACATACCGGGCATCTCTTGAATAGAGTTCTGTCCATGAGGCGTAGGCCATACTGCGCCGATAGGCCCAACGGCTCGAGTAGACGCACCTGAATGTAGCTGGTGATGTCGAAAAGTCTATTCGATGTCAAAAAAAATTGTTTATATAAAGTTTCACGCTTCGAAGTTGCTGAAAAAGTCTTTCCTAGCCGGAGCGGAAAACTTTCATCCGAACCCCGGGGCGGAAAGAAACAATCGGAGGATGGAGTCGATGACCATGCGCAGTATTGTCCAGGGGAGGAGTCAACCTATCTTGTGACTACAAAGACTTCTTCCAAGAAGACGACAACCTGCAATCATCCGAGCCCAACACCAGGTGGTGATCTATTGCTAAGTGTACGATCTGCAGCTCATATGCCTCGAACATGTACTTTTCATTACGTTTCACTGTCAGAATAAGGTGAGTAACTATATTCTGATGGATACTTCTACCTGCAGATTAGACATAGCCTTATGCAAATCAGTCTTGACCCTGTGCCTCATGGAACATTCCAGACCGAACTGCCAGGCCATGTCTTCCTTGGACAGGAATCAAGGATCTTAGGACAGGTTTCGGGCTTTCAGCCCTCATCAGCCAGGATAGCTTGACTCTAGTGGCATAGTGAGCACGGGACCCACGTCTGGGCATACCCTTCCCGCTTAGGGTGAAAATGCAACACAAAAAGATGGACGGAATATTGAACATTGTCAAACATACACCCCCAGTCACAGATATGGGTTTAATCCATGGTTATTTTGCTCAGCACGCCACCCCAGTTCAGACATAGCCATATGCAAATCAGTCTTGACCCTGTGCCTCATTGGAACAGTCCAGCCCGGACTGCCAGGCCATGACTTCCTTGGACAGGAATCAAGCATCCTAGGACCGGTTTCGGTCTTTCAGCCCTCATCAACCAGGATAGCTTGACTCCAGTGACGTAGTGAGCACGGGTCCCTTGCTCACTTTGCCACTGGATTCAAGCTAACCTGGCTGATGATGGCTGATTAGCCAGAAACGAGTCCCAGGATGCTCGTTTCCGGTGCCGGGAACACATGGCTTGGCAGTTCGGGCTGGACTGTTCCCATGAGGCACAGGGTCAGACTGATTTAAATCGGGCCATGTCTGAACTGGGGTTGCAGAGTGAGCTAAAGAATGATGGAATAAACCCAGATCACTTGACTGGGGGCGAGTGCTTGCAATGTTAAACACTCCGTCCATCATCCCCTTTGGTTTTGCTACTACTGCTAGGCACTTGGTAAACACTCTTGGTGCTGTTGTGACTCCGAATGGGAGTACCTTGAATTGATAGTGCGAACAGTCAAGTACAAATCTGAGATACTTTCTGTGAGCTGTGTGAATGTGGAAATAGGCGTCCTTGAGATCTATAGTGGCAAATACGTCGTTTTGTAAAAGGAGAGGTAGGATCTGCTGGAGTGTGACCATATGGAAGTGGTCTGATTGTATGTACAGGTTTAGTGGTCTGAGGTCTAGAATAGGCCTTAGAGACCCGTCCTCTTTTGGGATAAGAAAGTACAGGGAGTAAACTCCCTTGTTTTATTGATGTGGTGGAACTAGTTCTATTGCGCTTTTTTGTAGGAGAGATATTACCTCCTGCCTTAGCAGAAGCAAATGTTCTTGTGACATTGGGAGCTGTTTGGGTGGTAGGTTTGGGGGGGTAGATGTTAGTTCAAGACAGTAACCGGATTGAATTATTTGTCGCACCCACCTGTCTGATGTGATGTTGGTCCAGACCGGAAAGAATGGTTGTAGTCTTCCCCCAACTGGAGTGGAATGTGGTGGGGAGGGGGGGAAAGTGGAGGGAAGTCATAGGGAAGTCATTGGGCAGGGGTGGAGGCAGAGCGTGAGTTGTTAGTTTTGCCTCTGCCGTTGTTGCCCCTTTAACTCCCTCTTTGGTAGTCCCTACTATAGGTGGATTGGGTAGGGGCTTAGTAAGAAGTAGAGGGACTATGTGAGGAGTAGCCTCTGGTGGTGCTTCTGTAGGATGAGCGACAAAAGGAGCGTCTGGGAGCTTGCGACTGCAAGGCTCCCATAAATTTAGCTGTGTCCGTATCCTTTTTCATTTTTTGAAGGGATACATCCACATTAAGCCCAAATAAGTGTTGCTCATCAAAGGGTTGATTGAGGATGGCACTTTGTACTTCAGGTTTGAAACCTGAAATGCGTAGCCAGGCATGCCTACGCAAAAGGACACTGGTATTAATCGCCCCTGAAGCAGTATCTGCTGCATCTAGGGCATAACAAATAGTGGTATTGGCTTTTACCCTCTTGTATAAGTTCATTGGCCCTATTTTTGTAGTTGTCTGGAAGGTGCTGCATTATGGATTCTTACTCATCATAATGTGCCCTGTCGTATCTCGCTAGTAGTGCCCGAGTATTGGCAATACGCATATGTTTGCTGCCTGTGATGCTGTTCTTTTGCCTGAGTCGTCAAGGAGCTTGGACTCTATCTGGTGGAGGAGCCTCGCCTGATGTTTGGGAATTGGCTCTTTTGCAGGCGTTGGAGACTATAAGGGAGTCTGAAGGTGCAGGCCCTTTAATGTAGGCTGGATCTGAGGGGTCAGCCTTATACTTCTCAATTCGGGGTTTGATGATTCGAGCCCTTACTGGATCTTTGAAGACCTCTGGTGCATGCTTAATGACCCCTTTAAGCATGGGTAAAATTGAGGTGGACCTTTGTGTGGTGTCAAAGGTATCTATAAGGAAATCTTTCCTCTCTCTACATGGTATTGGGCAGCCCTATGGACAAGTTGGTTAAATCCCATAGTGTCCTCTGGTGGGGAAGGCCTGGAGGGGTATATGTCATCTTGTGGCATGTTAGGGACGTCTGGGGTGCTATAATCATCCCAAGGGTCAGGTGAGCCAGGAGGACTAGTATTATCTAGAGGCTCGAGACATTTGGTGAAGACCCTTGGTGCGGATTTTAGTCCGAAGGCTAGGGCTGTGAACTGGTAGTGTGCTTTGTTGATAGCAAATCTTAGTAGATGTTTGTGCTGCCTGTTCATGGGAATGTGTAGGTAGGCATCTTTGAGGTCTATAGTGGACATGAAGTCTCCGTCCCTTATCTGAGGAATGGCCTCTTGTAGGGACGTCATTTTGAATTTTTGAGTCTTTATGTATTGGTTTAGGAACCTTAGATCCAGGATGGTTTGATGACCTTTTGGAGGAGTTCTTGCGTTTCCTCTAGGAGTAGCGCTAGTTCTATTGCTGAGTGCGCTTTTCTTTTTGGGTTTGTTCGGTGGCTTTTTTTCCAGTTCTATGCAGTATCTAAACTGTATGATGTTGAGTATCCATTTGTCTGTAGTTATTTTCTTCCATTCCTGGAAGAAATGTGTTAGTCTGCCTCCTACTGGTGTTACAAGTTCGTTGATGCTTGTTCCGTGTAACCCTCTTTTGATGACCTGGTTGTGCCCCACCCTTAGAGGTGTGTGGGTGGGTACGCTTGGTTCGACTGAGTCACTTTGAGGTGGGTTGCTGACCCTTCCTTGTTTGCCCTCGTCCTTACGCCCTCCCACGAAAGGATTGGCATCGAGGCTGGTACTGCCACGTTTGTTTTTGCTGGCCCTGCTGAAATTGATTGTCGCCCTGTAGGTCTGCTGGTATGTCTGATGTGACGTTCCCGGCTGGCGTCCCCCTCTTCAGTTTGGTCTCCGTGCCGGGGTACCCATTCTTATTCCTCGGAATTGCATGGTCCCCATGGACCTTGCAGTCATTTTCTTTTTTGAGCTGGGCGAGTTTCTCATCCACTGGTGCCCCGATGAGGGTTTCTCCACAGAAGGGGGTGCTCAGAATGTTGTGGTGTACTTTCGGCTTGAAGCCGGAGATCCTCAGCTAGGCCTGCCTTCTTTCTGTGACCCCGATCAACATAAGCCTGCTGGATCCGTCAGCCCCATCCAAGACTGATTTTAGGCATGAATTTGCTATGTACTTGCCTTCCTCCACCAGGTGTGACGCTCTTTGTTGGTATTGCCCAGGGAGGTGTTTGAGAAGCTGTCCGACCTCGTCCTAGTGTTGGCATGAGTGTCTGTTCAGTAGGGAAATAGAGTTTGCAATGCGCCAGTGTACTGCTGCATTCCTCTTTATCTTCCTTCCAGTGAGGTCCATCCTCCTGCTTTCTTTGTCTGGTGGTGGGCCTAAGGTTGTTAGAACGATTGCCCTTTTCCTGGCTGTTGGCGCAATAATGGAGTCAGCCGTGACGGATCCCTGGATGTAGGGGGGATCTTTAGAGGAGTGCTTTTATTTATTCTGTCTTAGGTGTGACAGACCTGCAGGTCGCTGGGTCTTTGAATGCCTCCCTCCCCTGGTCCAGGACACTTTGAAGCATAGGGAGGAATTGACTCCTTGTTTGAGTGGGGAGTAGGGTCTCCAAGAGGAAGCAGGCCTTTGGTTTTTCTTACTCCAGCCTGCCTCCATAAGCCATTGCCGCGTTCTTGATGACCGTGTTGCAGACCCCAATGTCATCTGGCGGCGAAGGGTACGATTCCACAGCCTCTTCTGGGCTTTCGGCGTCGAGGTCCTGCCAATCCAGGTCCTGTGCCATCAAGGATACCGAGCTGAAACTCGGCTGCTGGTATTACTCTTTCTTTGCAGGATGTTATCCATTTCAGCCTTGAGCCTTTTTTTCTTTCCATTTCAGCAGCCTGTTCGGCGTCTAGTGTTTCGGCTGATCTCGTCGACGTAGTCATAGACGTCAAAGCAGCCTACGGGTCCTTTTCCTTCGGAGTAGTAGTAGAGCGGTCCTTTTCAGGGACGTGCTTCGACGACCTTGGCTTTTCGCATGATTTTTCCCCTTTGGGAGTCCTTTTCCAAGGATCCGATGGGCTGTTTTTCCTTGGATGCAGCTGCGGCCGTCAAGATTTTCAGCGCCAGTGCTCCTTTCGTGCACTTAAACTCTGTTCTTCGAGAGTCTAACTCAGGCTTTCGAGAGTCTGTCGAGACTTTAGCGGTCGACGTGTCTCCTACCTCTTTTGATGTTTTCTTATTGGTCTCTACGACCGTGTAGTCATCTGGTCCCTCAGCGATGTCTTCTTCGTCGCTGGGGAGTCCCAGGTCCCGAAGCGACGGAGGTTGGCCTTTGCCTTGCATGTTGTAGTTGGCTCTTCTCTCCCTCTCTCTAACCCGGAGTGTCTTCCGAGTGAAGACGGAACAGGCGTTGCAATCCTTGCTCTCGAGGTCTACCGGTAGGCAGAGGTTGCAAACCGGGTGCTGGTCCTTCTGCGCGTATTTGTGGTGGCAGTTTCGGCAGAATTTAAAGGGTGTTTTGTCCATTCCTGCGCTCAGGGGGCCCCCTGTGTGCGCATTCTCCGTCGGACGTCTAAGTTCTCTAAATTCTCCTCCTTCGTCGTCCCGGCTCAGTGATCTCGTTTCTCGATGTCTTCTCCAATCTTTTTCGTGTAGAAATCGGTCTTTTCTCTCTTCTTTCCTCCAAAAACTCTGGTGCCTCCCGGTAACGATCCAGACCGAACGGCGGAAAAAAGAATCTGAAGGCACCCAAAGGTGGGAGCTTCCACAGAAAGCATGCCGACGTCACAGGAAGAACACCAATGGGTGGGACATAGATGCCCACCAGGGCTCCCAAAAAAAAAAATAAGAGAAAGGACTGCGATTCCGGACCCAACCACTAGACCGCGGGATTATATACAGCATAGTGAATGCCGAAAGATTCATGCTGTAAAACTGTAATTCTCCAGTATTGGTATATTTCATATATTCAAATGCTTGAATCAGAATAGATATAAGTTAGAGCATATATAAGCACATTATGAACTTAATATATTAGCGGACGGTGAGTATAAATATATAAATCAAAAGGTTTACCTTATTAAGATAAATGGCATAGCACAGCTAGTCTGCAGCCGTCTCACTGCATTGCGCCAATTCCAGGCAGCAAATTGAGTGAACGTATGTCTGTTTTTCCATGTTGCTGCTCAACATACTTAAACAAGGCAGCCCAGAGAAAAAAAGCGGTTGAGGAAAAGACATTAGGAGAGCGCGTCCTAATCTTATTTATCAAAGGTCTTCCTGCCTTCAAATGGCAGAATTAGATAGCAGCTGAAATGTATCAAGCTATGCTCGCCATGAAAACTGGACCACCTCTATGGTGATTTCCGAATGCTAACTGTTTGGTGCAATGTAAATACAATTTCACGCATCTTTTTACATTCAATGTATGCTGCCATCTGTGGATTCCGAAATAAAGTCTTTATTACAATAGTTGCATTAAGATAGAAATCCGTAGGGACTTTGGGGATGAATGTGAGATTGGGTCTGAGGATCAAATTCTAATTTTTGTATTGCAAGTAAGATTAATTTATCATCAAGGCTTATATTTCACTAGCCCTTCTGGCTGATTTAAGAACGAATAGCAATACAACTTTCCATGTCAGAAATTTGAGCTCTGCTTTGTGAATATGGTCAAATGTAGACTTCATTAATTGTGTAAGTACTGTATAAAGTTGCTAAGTCAGAAGAGGAGACTTTACTGGAGTAACAATTCCAAAAAGACCCTTACGGAACAGCTTAATGACTATTAGACCATAATGACGGTCAAACAGATGGACCATCTGTATCAGGAGATTGCTGTTAGACTTTAGTAGAAGCGTGGACTAAACCCAATTTTGCCAATAATAAAAGGTAAGGTAATAGGTGCTCTGGTGTTTCCAAGATAGGTGAATATTTGTTTTCTGGCACCAAACAGAAACGCTTTCATTTTAATGTATATGTTTTATTAGTGGTGTCTGCTCTAGCTTTTGCAAGAATGTCTCTGCAATTTTGAGGGATGTTTATACTTGCGTACTCAAGGTATTAAGGAGCCATGCAGATAAGAGCAGCGAAGGCTGGTTCGGATGAAGTACCTGGTTGTGGTTCATGGTCAATAGCGTCCTTATAGGTTTCAGTTGAATGTGAAGTCTCAGACAGTAGTAACAGTTCGGTGAACCACTAATGTCTGGTCCTTGGAGCAATAAAAATTATTCAACAGTGATCTCTCCATTTTATGGAGAAGTCTGGGCATTAGAGGGATTGGGGGGGGGGGGGGGGGGGGGGGGGGGGGGCATATGCAAAGATTCCGGACCTTCTGATCGAAAACGCATTCCTTCGACAATCCTTGTGGTTGCTAGCTTGCCTACGATTGGCATTTCTGGCTCTCTTGTGCTGAAAAGAGATTGTCGCATTGCTCCATTGGTAGACGATGTTGTTTAATGTTAACTGATTGTGCTACCATTTGTTGCAGTTCTTGGTTCTGCTGAATGTGCCCGCCAAGATGTTGCTCGTGCTCGTAACAAGTTCTGCTCGAAATGTTATTCTGTTCCTCAAAACCTATTTCCAAATTTCTTGTGCTTCCTTGGATAGCGCCAGAGATCTGGAGTCCCCTTGTTTGTTCATTTAGTGTGAAGGAAGCTGGCTGTGTATAGTGTGCACAGAGTCCAGTGGAACTCCATAGGCTTAAGTAGATAATACTAAAAGGTCGATTTGTGGCAGTGTGGTCGAGCAGTTAGGCTTATCAGAGGGTAGTGTTAAGCATTTGTTCTACACATTCAGGCAAGAAATGATAGCACATACTTAAAGACTGAATACAGACCAATTCTGAGGCAGGATCGGAGGCTTCGGATTATGCCTTCTTCCTTCACTTTATTTTTACAGCAGAAAGAAAACAGAAAAAACTACTTTTCCCATGAACAATTGGGAAACAGGAAACTTAAACATAAGTCCTTTGTCAGTCTCTGCACTCTAGCAGCTCCAGCATGCTACTCTGCTGTTTCCTCTTTCTTCGCTGCTCAGCAGCAAGTGAAGTGGATTTTTTCTCTCTCCTGGGTTTTGGGGGCTGTTGAGTTAGCGTTTTTGTATCCAAGGCTAGCGCTAACATATTTATTGATTTCAGAGTCCCCGTCAATCGAGGCCGCTTTTCGCGCTCCTCACGCGATTTTGTGCCCAGTTGTAGCGCGTTGGGGTCCTCCCACCACTAGGGGGTGAGCTTTTCGCTCTGTGGCCAGCGCGAAGAAAGGGCACTATTAAAGCGTTTTTTTCTTGTGTTTGCCTCAGGTGCCTGGTTTTTTGCTCCCTGCCACCCGGATTGACACCCCTTTGGGGTCGAAAATTAGGTTGTTAATCTTGGTCACGGCCTGTGTGGGTTGTACTGTGATCCGACACCCTGTGGGGTCGAAATTAGCACCAGCCAGTGTAAAAGAGGTGCAGTGGGACGCTTTTTCCGGGTGGAGCCCTATAAATAGAAGGGTTTCAGAGTCCCCTGGGGCTGACCCCCCTTAAATTGTATGTCTGTTGTGCCCCCACATTATCTGGGCTCCCTCCCAGTTGGAAAGTTGGTGCACGTGACAGCCCTTGGTTAATTGCTGTGCCATACCCCTGGTACCCTGCAGAGCCTAATTTACCTCATCATGCAAGGGGACCAAGGCCAGTACCCTGCGGAAGACCATATGAACTACGCCCCCTGGGATGACGATTTCTTACCAGGCGGTAGATGATAGCATTTACAGGGCAGTTGATCAAGTGATGATTCCCCTAGAACCGTGACTCACAGCGCAAATGGATGAGGCGTACGCAAAGCTTGTGGCCCCGATTCCTGCGACGGCACGGCCCCAGCCCTGTCGCCCTCTTCCCCATCCTAATAAAAAACTGTGTACTGAAGGGGTAGACTCTGAAGCTTTTGCCAGGGTTAAACGCGCCTATAAGGCGCATGAAGGGTCCCAGCCCATCCCTGTGCCCCCAGTTGAATTGCCTCCCCCTATCCCACGCACAATGTCCCCGGAGCCACAGGAGGATGGGGATTCTCCGGACACTGATGAAGAGGCCTGTTCCTCTAGGTCGTGGCTTCCGTCACAAGCGACTTTATCTGCAGGTCCTTCAGACATGTTGGACCCGGACGATATTGTCCACCCCCAACCTTCGAACTGGGTCCCCGGGGAGAAAGTGTCCCTGTATGTGGCAAACCATTTGCATAAGCCAGTAGATAAGGATGCCCGCAGTCGCCTTAGAGCGGAGTGTCCTCTCCCCACCTTAGAGGGTTAGGTGGCGATGACCCCGGATATAGACCCTAAGATGGCGACATTTTTAGCTAAATTTGTCAAGACCCTAGGAAAGGTATAGACAGGTCCTGGCGTACCTGCCAAGACAAGCTGTTAGATGCGGTAGGTCCCATGACCAAGATTTTGGACATGGCCGAAGAGGCCAAGGTCTCACGGGATCTTATATCCCCGGAGGTCACTTTTGATTAAGATTGACCCTAAGCTGGGTGTCCTTTGCCCCTCTGGTTTTTGAAAGGGCCGGACGTGGCAAGGGCCGCTCGTTCGGTCGTGGCAACAGCTCCGATCGGGGGAAAGGCTCTGGCCGCGGTTAGATTCAAACCAACGACCGCTTCAATAACTTCTATCCGACGAGGAGTCAGCGATTCCGTGGCCAAAGAGGCCAGCAGCAGGGTGCTGGAAGAGGCGAGTGTGCTGCCCTCAGCGAGATTGCGGGTAGGGGGGGTGCTTGGTGCAGTTTTTCCCGGCGTGGGTTGCCCTTACAAGCGATGCTTCGGTGCTGCAGACGGTCCAGGGCTTTCAGATGGAGTTCCATGGTCGTCCCGGTCAGCTTCAGCGTCCCTACCCCATTACTTTCTCACAGCGAGATGCAGAATTAGTGCGCGAAGAGGTTTCAGCCCTCCTCCTCAAAGGGGCGAACTGTTGTGCGCGAGAACATCCCGGGTGTTTCCTCAGCTACCTCTTTTAGGTCGACAAGGTCGACGCGGGCCGCCGTCCGGTCATCAATTTTAGGGACTTCCAACGAGTGGCTGGTGTACCGTCATTTCAAAATGGAGGGGATTCACCTCTTGAGGGATGTTTTGCGTCCGTCCGATTGGATGGTCCGGCTCGACTTAAAAGACGCCTATTTGGCAGTCCCGATTTTTCCTCCCCACCGTCGTTTCCTCCAGTTCAAGTGGGACGGTCAGGTCTACGAGTTCACAACACTGCCCTTCGGGCTCTCCTCAGCACCGTGGTACTTCACAAAAGGTGCTGCGTCTGGCGGTGGCGACCTTGCGGGCGCGGGTATCAAGATTATCGTGTACCTGGACGACATGCTGTTCATGGACCAGTGTCTGGAACGGTTGGAGTCCCAGCTACAGGTCGCAGTCTACCTCCTTCAGGTTCTGGGCTTTATCATCAACTAGAAGTCTTCTGGTTCCCGTCCAATGTGCCACCTTTTTGGGGTTCAATATAGACTGTCTGCCACTTTGAGTCTTCCCTCCAGGAAAATGGCAAAGATCAGGCACGAGCTGCAACAGACCCTGGCGAGGCCGCTTATATCCCTGCGCCACTTGGCGCGTTTGGTGGGTTTCCGGTCATCTTCGATTATTATCGAGCGATGCAGATTCTGAAGACTTATCACCTTCGGAAAGGACTGACGTACTCTCAGCTAATTCTTCTATCGGAGGAAGTGAAAGGCGAGATGCAGTGGTGGCTGTCGCACAGGGAGGCCTGGACGGCCGTGCAATTTTTGGATCAGCCCCAGGATAGTTATCAAGTCCGACGCCAGTCGGTCCGGTTGGGGGGTCAGGTGCGGAGATATTTCCACGGGTGGCGGCTGGTCTGCCCACGAGCAGTCTTTACATATCAACTGTTTGGAGTTGCAAGCGGGGTGCTTTGCAGTCCAGTGTTCGACGAAGGACAGAGTGCAATCATGTGTCCTGCTACGGATGGGCAACGTGTCAGCGGTCCGATATATTAATCATCTGGGGGGACCAGATCCAAGATGCTGGCGGATCTTGCATGGGACTTTTGGCACTTCTGCCTGGATCATCAGGTGTCGGTCACGGCAGAGTACCTGCCGGGCCGGCAGAACGAGGTGGAAGATTGGCACTCCCAAAACCTGTTGAATAGCGTTTGGAAGCTGGACCCTCAGGTCTTTGCTCTGTTGGAAGCCAAGTGGGGCCCCTTCACGGTGGACATGTTTGCTTCTCGCCTGGATCATCAACTCCTGAGGTACTTCAGTTGGCGCCCGTCAGTTGGCCGAGGCAGTGCTGTTCACGCCTTGGTGGAGATCTTAAGTTTGGTTTCCGGTTTTTCTGGAACTTTCTTGGGATTTCCCAATCCTACTCCCCCTCTCTCCTCACATTCTGCTCAGTCCGGACGGGACTCCCCACCGGATGGTCCAGGAGGGATCGCTTAGGCTGATGGCTTGGAGGATCTCCGGCGTAGCTGGACGCTCCCAGGCCATTCGTGAAAAGCAGAGGATCTGCTCACCAAGGCATGGGCGGATAGCACGACCAAGAGATACCGATCAGCATGGCATAGGTGGCGTCGGTGTGTGCGACGGAGTTTCGATCCCGTGGGGGCAGATGTAGTGAATGGCCTTAACTTACTTGCCGGTCTAGCGGAAGATGGTCTGGCCTACCGGTCAATCAATACTTTCCGTTCTGCAATCTCGGCTGGACATGACTTGGTGCAGGGGTTCCCAGATTTGGGGGCACCCTTTGGTGTGCAGGTTGTTAAGGGATCCGCCACTCCCTGCCATCTGAACCGCGCTACTCCGTCCTGCGGGACGTAAACAGAGTTCTGAATTTATTCCTTTCGTGGCAGCCGAATAGGTTTCTTTCTCGCAAAGAGCTTACGGCTAAATTAGCGATGTTGTGCCAGATATCCTGCAGATGGGTCTCAGACGTACGAGCTCTCGACATCACGGCCAGAGTTTTTCCCCAGAAGGGGTGTCTTCTACTGTGAGCAGGCAAACCAAGACCCTCACATGGGTTATTTCGTACCCGGCTTTTACAGATTCCCCTAAACTGTGTGTAGTGCAGTGCCTCCGTGCTTACGAAGATATGACCGATGACACTCGCCCTCCGGGCGAAAGGCAACTTTATCATTGCCCTACGAAAACGCACAAGGCTGTTTCTTCCCCAACAATCGCCAGGTGGGTGTGTTGGGTGATGCAGGAGGCGGGGATTGATACCAAACAATTTGGAGCTCATTCGGCAAGAGGAGCTATGGCCTCCAAAGCTTTTGCCCTTGGGGCTCGACTAGAGGATCTGATGAGAGCGGCTGATTGGTCCTCAGATTCCACGTTCAAGAGGTTCTATTTTAAGCCAGTGTTGGAAGTGGCTCGGCTGGTTGTCGACAAGCTTTGAACTGGCATAATCCGAAGCGTCCGGTCCTGCCATAGAATGAGCATTTGCCTAGCCTTAGTGCTGTTAAGTTCCAATTCTATTAAGGACTCGGAGGCGAGGATTAACCCCCCCCTCCCAATGACTTCCATGAAGTGGACCCTCCCCATATGGAATGTAAGTAAGTCATTCACGGAGTTTATGCTGTTATGACTGTTGCTGCTGCACTGTATTCTGTGTCTATGTACTATGTTGGTCCCAAACAGGATGGGTGAGAATGCCGCAACATGGGCTTCGCGCGAAGAAAGAGAAAGCACCAGAGGAGCATGATGGGAACTGCTGGAGTGCAGAGACTGACAAAGGACTTATGTTTAAGTTTCCTGTTTCCCAAGTGTTCATGGGAAAAGTCGTTTTTTCTGTGTTTTCTTGCTGCTGTAAAAATAAAGTGAAGGAAGAAGGCATAAAACTCGCCTCCGAGTCCTTAATAGAATTGGAACTTACCAGCACCAAGGCTAGGCAAATTCTCATTGTTTTCTATAAAACGTTATGACAGTTGTTTTATTTCTAGAACCAAGAGGAACTCTGCTGCAGATAACAGTTTAAAAGTAGCAATACTTTTGAAATGCAGATTGGAAATGTTTTGAAAAGCAGTAGAAAATGCTTTACAGTAATTAAAAAAAACTTTTAATATCAGTTTCGCATAGTACAACTTTGCAATAGAAAAAGATAGACTTGTGTGCAATAGGTTTGTAAATGCAATGCAACACTATGGAGGGAAAACAGTGTTAAGCATTAGTACTCTTACAGTTCCAGTCTTCGGAGGTTTGGACCAACAATGGGCAAGGGTCAGTTCAAGGTAGGTATTAAAATCACCAGCAGCACTGGGGCGGCCTGGTGCAGAGGTTTCTGGGCCCAATGTTGGTCAATGGAGATAGGGTACGTTGAAGAGGTACTGTTTGCAAGCAAGTACCCGTGGTTTCAAGACACGGGCCCAGGGGTTTATGGTCAGCATAAGGGGGGCCACAAGGCCGCACCAAAGCTACACCACCAGCTGCAAAATCAGCATTGGGCACCCAATGAGTTTCAATAGGGAAATCTAGGTCGCACCAACACCTCAGGCTTAAGCCAAGAGGCTGAATGAAGGTGACCACTGGTAAGTTGGAGAGTTGAGAAACCTGGGCACCGTTGGCTGGGCAGCCCAAATTCAGAGGGGGGAGGCGAATGCTGGGGTGCCTTCTGGTGTCGGATTTACGTTATCTGAGCCAGTCACAGACAGGGAGACCCATCAGGTTGAGGCTGCAGGTGACTTAGTGTGGTCCAGGAGAGGTCAGCCAGTGATTGAGGCAAGGTCAGGATCATCGGGAACACTTCACAGAACAGGTAAGGCACTCTAACTCGGGCCGTGGGCGTTGGGTGCTGAGTGGGCAGGGGTAGCAGATCCGCCTGTATCCAGAATCCCTGAAGATGGAGTTTCTTTCTGGACAGGGCTGCTGTCCTCTGGAGATCTGGTCTGAAGAATGGCAGTGTTCCTGGGGTTCTTGAAAGTTGCTGGCCATAGGATTTCTTTGCAGGGTCTTTGAGCAGGAGACAAATCAGCAGTCTTCTTCCAGGTTCTGCTACACTGTCTTCGTCCTTTTCTTCTTGGGTCAAAGGAATCTGTGGATCAAGATTCAGGGGTGCCACTAAATAGTGAATTTGGGGGCGTTACAGAAACTGGCAGATGGTAGCAAATGGGCTACTTACCTTTAGGGGGACTACACCCATAGAATGTCCTCTCCCTTTGGCTGGGGCATCCCCCTAATCTGATGGGTTGAATCCTTCCATTAAAGATGGAGGATTTCCTAAGGAAGGGGTCACCTCGGTCAAGGGCACCTTAGGAGTGGTCCTGGAAGAGATGGGACACACCTCTCCTGAATGGAATATGCTACTTACCAGTATGCATCTGTTCTTGGCATGTAGGGCTGCTGACATTCATATCTGTGCATAGATTGCCGCCTAGTGTTGAGTCCGGATGATTTCACATTGTTGTCCTGAAAGAGTCTTCGAAGTATCACGAGATAGGTGGCTCCTCCCCTGGACTACAGTGCGCATGGGCATCCTCTCCATCCTCAGATTGTTTTTAGCCACTGTGGCAGAGGTGGAGTGTGATACAGTAAGAGATGTCCATGCAAGAGAGTAAGAGTAAGAAAGAATGCTACAGCTGCGACAGGCACCGGGGAGGAGGGTGAGCGATATGAATGTCAGCATCCCAACAGCAGAACAGATGCATACTGGTAAGTAGCATATTCCGTTCGAGGCATGTGGGTTGCTGGATTCATATCTGTGCATAGAATGTATAGCAGTTTCTCCCTTAGCGGTGGCTACCCGTGCCAGCTGCAGCAGTCTGAAAAAGAGTTTTGAGAACAGCCTGTCCTACAGCTGCTTGGAGTGCACATCTACGCAGTAATGTTTGGCAAATGTATGTATGGTTATCCATGTGGCTGCTCTACATATTTCCTCTAGAGGAATGTTCCCTAGGAAAGCCATGGATGCTCCCATTTTGCGTGTGGAATGCGCTCTTGGGGGCACTGTTAAAGTAAGTTTAGCTTTAATGTAACATATTTGGATGCATTTAACTATCCATCTAGCTAAACCATTTTTTGAAATAGGGTTACCTTTGTGCTGTGGTGAAAAGGCAACGAACAACTGTTTCGTCTTCCTGAAATCTTTTGTCATATGTAATATAGTAGAGCTCTCTTGACATCCAGTGTGTGCAGGGCTCTTTCAGGTACTGTCTGTGGATTTGGGAAGAAAACTGGCAGTTCTACTGTTTGATTGATGTGGAAGTGTGATACCACTTTGGGCATGAATTTAGGGTTTGTCCGAAGCACGACCCTATTTGCGTGAATTTGAATGAATTGCTCTTGAATAGT
The DNA here is from genome assembly GCF_964263255.1 of Lissotriton vulgaris. Taxonomy (NCBI): domain Eukaryota; kingdom Metazoa; phylum Chordata; class Amphibia; order Caudata; family Salamandridae; genus Lissotriton; species Lissotriton vulgaris. The sequence goes on along the minus strand of NC_141685.1, from coordinate 769,579,774 downwards.
TAGGGCTTGCAGCTCGCTAACTCTTCTAAGCGAAGTAATGGCTACAAGAAAAGCCACCTTCCATGTTAAAAATTGTATCTCACAGGAGTGTAATGGCTCAAAAGGTGGTCCCATGAGTCTGGTTAAAACACAGTTTAGGTTCCAGACAGGTGAAGGTGGGTGTCTTGGGGAAATTACTCGATTGAGGCCCTCCATGAATGCCTTAATTGCAGGCACTCTGAAAAATGAAAGGTGCTGCCTGTTTTGAAGGTAAGCGGCTATGGCCGCTAGGTGTATCCGTATGGACGTATAGGCAAGATTGCAGCAGTGTAAGTGCAAAAGAAAGCATATGATATTTTGAATGGACGCGTCTAGTGGGTTTATGTCGTTGTTACAATAAATGATAAAACGTTTCCACTTTGACGCATAGCAAGCTCTTGTTGTAGGCTTTCTTGCCTCCCTGATAATGTTCATGCAGTCAGGAGGCAAGTTGAGGTAGCCGAACTCTGACCTCAGGAGCCAGATAGCAAGGTTCAGCTGCTGCGGATCTGGGTGCTGAATGTCTCCATGGCTCTGCGTTAAAGAGACTGGGTGTTAGTCGTAGTCTTTGATGAGGTACCACGGAAAGTTCTATGAACGTGGTATACCACGGTTGCCTCGCCCATGTAGGAGCAACTAGGATTAGCGTCCTGGAGTGCTGGGGCGCAATTTGCGTGCCACCAGCGGTATCAACGGTGCTGGTGGAAAAGCGTAGGCAAATTTGCCTGACCAGTTCATCCATATCGCATTGCCCTGAAACTGCGGGTGTGGAAACCTTGTGGCGAAGGACCGGCATTTTCTGTTTTCCTTTGTGGCGAACAGATCTATCTCTGGTTGTCCTCACTGTTGGAAGTATGGTTGAAGCACTGAGGGGTGAATCTCCCACTCATGCACTTGCTGGCTGTGTCTGCTGAGCAGATCCGCTATCTGATTGTCCTTGCCTGGGAGGTGTTCCGCCATGAGAAACATGTTTCTCTGGATGGACCACTTCCACACTCTTTGAGCCTGATGCGACAGCTGTGGAGAGTGTGTTCCTCCCAGTTTCAGTAGGTAGTACATTGCAGTCATGTTGTCCATCCGGATCAACACGGTTTTGTTGTACAGATATACTTTGAAGGCTTTGATTGCCATAAAAATTGACATCAGCTCTAGCAGGTTGATGTGCAGTTTCTTCTGCTGCGTGGTCCATAGGCCCTGTACTGTGTGGTGGAGGACATGGGCTCCCCACCCCATCAGGGATGCGTCTGTTAGCACAATTTGTGGTACAGGCTCCTGGAAGAGTCGTCCCTTGCAAAGGTTTTGGAGTTTCCACCAATGCAGAAAGTTGTATGCACGACTGGTCACCAACACTAGGTCATTTAATTGCCCCTATGCCTGGTTCCACTGCTCTGCTAGGCACTCGTGCAGCGGACGCATGTGAAGTCTTGCATGAGGGACTATGAAGATGCACGAGGCCATGATGCCTATTAGTTGCATAAACACTCGGGCTGGGAGTGAGTGTTGTGGCCTGAACTTTTGGGTGAGCGTTTGAATGCGGTTTATTCTGGCAGAATTTGGTTGTGCTTTTGCTGCCAGAGTGTCTATTGTTGCTCCCAGATACTGCTGCAAGTGGGCAGGCTGGAGATGGAATTTGTTGTAGTTCAGCGAGAAACCTAGACTGTGCAGGAGGTGAATAGTGCGCGACATGTGGCTGGCACATTGCTGGGCTGAATGTGCTTGTATCAGCCAGTCGTCCAGCTATGGATAGACATGTATATGCTGTCTTCTGAGGTGTGCAGCTACTGTCGCTAGGCACTTGGTGAACACCCTTGGGGCTGTAGTCACACCAAAAGGGAGGACCTTGAATTGATAGTGATGGTTTAGAATTGTAAACCTGAGATTTCCTGTGTGCCGGGTGTATAGGAATATGGAAATATGAGTCTTTGAGGTCCAATGTTGCGAGGAAGTCTCCTTGACGCAACAGTGGCAACACCTGCTGCAGAGTGATCATGTGGAAATGCTCTGATAAGATGTATTGGTTTAGGGGCCTGAGGTCTAAAATTGGTCTGAGAGACCTGTCCTTTTTGGGGGATGAGGAAATAGAGAGTATACCCCTGTACCTTGGTTTTCTACGGGTACTAGTTCAATGGCCCCCTTTTGTAGCATGCTGATGACTTCCTGCTGCAATAAGTGTAGGTGTTCTGCGGACATAGGACGTTGTCTTGGGGGTATGTTGGGCGGTGTGGAGGTTAACTCTAGGCAATAGCCATGCTGTATAATTTGTCTCACCCACCTGTCTGTAGTTATGGGTTTCCAGACTGGCAGGAACTGCTGTAGTCTTTTCCCGACCGGTGTTAAATGGTCTGGGGGCAGTGACAAGAAGTCACTGTTTGGTGTTGGTGGAGGATCTGGAGCTGTTATTTCCTCGTCCTCTACCCCTTGGTGTTATTGCCACGGTATCCACCTCAACTGTTTTTGTTGTAGGTGTTTTGCGTGTTGCCTTTATTGTACGAGGTTTGCTGTGTTGAGGTTCCTCTAACAGCTCCTCTGTTGCCGAAGTGACGAAAGGAACCGCCTCTATATTGCTGTGACTGCAAGGTACCCATAGACTTGGCTGTCTCGGTATCCTTTTTCATTTTGTCCAGTATGGTGTCCACATCCGGACCAAATAAGTAGTCAGGGTTAACAGGTTGGTTACGTAGAGTGGTTTGAACTTCATTTTTAAACCCAGAGATGCGTAGCCACGCATGCCTTCTGGGCAGGACACTGGTGTTGATAGCCCTGGCTGCTGAGTCTGCTGGATCGAAGGCACATTTGAATGATGCGTTAGATATGAGCTTTCCCTCTTGTATCAGGAATTCTGCCTGTTTCTTATAAAGGTCTGGTAGATGTTGGAAGATTAGCTCCAGTGTGTTGTAGTGCGCCCTGTCATACCTGGCTAACAGGGCCTGCGTGTTTGCAATTCGCCAAATGTTAGCTGCTTGAGCAGCCACCCTTTTGCCAGAGGCCTCTAGAATTTTGGACCCCTTCTCTGGAGGTGGAGCCTCGCCAGACGTTTGAGAATTAGCACATTTACGTGCATTGGAGACGACTAAAGAGTCCAAAGGCAGTTGACCCTTAATGTATGTAGGGTCAACTGGGGCTGGCCTGTATTTTCTCTCTATCCTAGGGTTAATGACCCTTTCTCTGGTTGCGTCTTTAAATATGTCCCCTGCATGTTTAAGCACCCCTTTTAGCATTGGCAATGTTTTGACGTTTTTCTCAGAGGTGCTGAAAGTGTCAAAGAGGAAGGCTTCATCAATGGGATCTGCATGCATCTCCACATGGTGATTATATGCTGCCCTTTCTATTAGTGCGTTGAAGGCAGCTGTATCCTCTGTAGGCGATGTTTTAACAGGGTATACAGTATGGTCAGGAATTTTTTGAGAATCTCCAGGGTCAGTCCATCGCTGAGTTTGTGTGTCCTGGTCATTATCCGTCGGATAATTATACTGGTTATTGTCCTCATACTCCCCATAGTCATCTGTGCGTGTGGGCGAGTACATATAAGTCTCTTGCACATATGGTGTGATAGTCTCAAAGAGAACTGGAGATGTTGAGGGGTCTCTTTTCCTCTTCAGAGGTATTTTGTAGGACTCAACGTTAGTTTCAGGCCTGATTTTTCTTTTTAATAGGGTAACCTACCCAGTATTGGGGTCAACATACAGTTTGGACTGTTCTTCAGCTGACGGATCCTGTTCAGGTACTTTAGCTCTTTCCCCCAATCTTGGCCTTTTTGGCTGGGTCGGTTCGAATTCACTATCTTGTTTGACCACCCTTGGCTTAACGTGCGGAGGAAGTCCGAATTTTATCGATCCAAGAGACTTTGGTTGTTGGACCGTTTTGGTGGACTATGTTCTTTTTTGGACCCGTGGTAATCGATCCGACTGTTTTTGGTTGTTCGATAACCATCCTTTGGCCCGGTGTCGTCTTCGGAGCTTGCTGCTTCGGAGCAATGTTTTGTTCCCTTGGTTCGACGGAGCTCTTCGGCTCGAGTCTTGACTTTTGCTTAAGTGTCTCGGTGTGCACTTGCTTTGGTTGTTCGACTCGAAGTTTGAAATAGACAACCGTTGTTCGTTCGAGTCCTTTCTTTGCGTTGCTAGGCGTAGACGGCTCGACGGCTTTCAGCTTAATCGCTGACATAGGAGTAGTGGTTCTGGCCTCGACAACCTTTGCATGCGACTGACGGGTCGACGACCTGTTTGTTTGGTCGGCTTCTACGGATCCGCCATTTTCTGTCCGAAGAATGGGATGTCGATCAGTTTTGGTTTCTGTTTGGTTACCATCACTTTCGGTTTGATTTTTCCGAAAGTTTGGTAATGTCGCACCGATGGCTCTTGTATTATATTCTAAGCCGGGCTTAACCGCGGGGCTAGAGAATGTGCATTCTGATCTTGGCTAAGGCCTCTGGATCTGAACCTGCGAATGTATTGGGCTCCGTAGTCACGGGCGGCCCATTGTCCGCCGGAGTAGTCCTCGACGGCTCCCATGCCTGGTTCGTCGTCCCCAACCTCGATGAGGTCTTTCTCGTCATCGACGTAGAATTTGGAGTCTTGTTCAGACCCCTGATCCGACTGCTGATCCGAGTCTTCAGGCTCGACGACCTCTTCGTCATCTTCAAAGATGTTTTCTGGCTCAGGCGCTGACCTCTGCATAGTCCGTCTCGCCACACGTCTAACCTGAAGAGTCTTTTTGATAGAAATTGAGCACAAGCTAAGCCGTCGGCTTCGTTGTGTTCATGAGATAAACACTTATTACAGACTGGGTGTTTATCAATGTGTGGGTATTTAGAGTTACAGTTGGGGCATCACTTGAAAGGACTTCGTTCCATCGACGATTGGCCCTGGTGTCGAGAAGGCCACGCGGCTCGATTCGACGTCCTGAGTAGAAAGAACAGGAATAAGTTGTCGGTACCGATCGAAGATACAATACCGAGGCCCCGAAGGCCTTTTGGCCTTTAGAAAGTTATAAATCTATTTCCGAACTCAGAGTAACGAAAGTACATCCGAACCCAATGGCGGAAAAAAACAATCTGAGGATGGAGAGGATGCCCATGCGCACTGTAGTCCAGAGGAGCCACCTATCTCGTGATACTTCGAAAACTCTTTCAGGACATCAATGTGCAATCATCCGGACCCAACACTAGGCAGCGATCTATGCACAGATATGAATTCAGCAAGCCACATGCCTCGAACACTAATTTTCATGCCGACCTTCCCACCAAAAGTGGGGCTTGGTCAAGGGGGCGGGCATCTCCACTATTTGGAGAGGCCATGGCTAGCATATCAAAGGGCAGGAAGCCTTGAGGCCCACCTCCCTTAATGCTGTTCCTGCTTGGGGGTAGGCATGAAACACCTCCACCTAAAGCAGCCTTTCACACACACCAGCACAAGGGCTCCCACCTCGGGGGGTCAGAAACATGTCTGGTTGTGCAGGGAGGTGCAGACCAGTCAGCTGGACACGAGGTAGTTGGTCGTTTTTCGGGGGCATCTCTAAGATGCCCTCTGAGTGCATGTTGTAATAAATCCAACACTGGCATCAGTGTGGGTTTATTATGCTGAGGAGTTTGATACCAAACTCCTTAGCCTTCAGTAAAGCGATCATGGAGCTGTGGAATTCGTAATGACAAACTCCCACCCTATGTTCCTAATATGGGTCCACTGAACTTACATGTCTAAATGGCACAGCCACTAAGGGCACACTGCTCATACAGCTGTGCCCTCACCTGTGGAACAGTCCACCCTACTTTAGGGATGTGATATTTGCTAGAGGGCTGACTTACCTATGCCACAGGCAGTGGTTGGTGGGCATGGCACACAGGGATGTGTGCCATATAGACACTGAAGTTGTCCGCACCAATACAGTCCACAATGGCAGTGTGTACGTGTTTTGTGAGGGGCCTTTGGGGGTAGCACAATACATGCAGCAGCTGTTCGAGACCCTCGCTGGTCACAAGGCCCTTCGTACCACTGGTACCTTTGACAAGGGACTTACAGGTGAGCCAGAGGTGTTCCAACTGTGGAAACAAAGGTACAGTTTTGGGATCGAACACAGCCACTGGGAATCCGATTGGCACGGACCTATTGTAAACTCAAATTGCATCATATATCAGGCAAAAAGTGAGGGGTAACCATGCAATAAGGGGCACTTTGCTACAATACACGTTCCACTTTCTAGTATACAGCACCCTGCCTTAGAGCTCGATAAAACTGCCTTAGGGGTGACATACATACATTAAGTGAAGATTGGGCAATTCCGCTACTTTAAATGGCAAAATCGAGTTGGCAGTTTAAAAACACCCTTCTAATGTGTGGTGGCAGACTCCACTCCCAGGGTGGAAAGACCAGTTGTGTAGTCCCTGCTGTGACCCTCTAACTCGCAGGCCCTAGGTACCCTGGATAGCAACTACTAGTAACTTGCAAATAAATCAGATTATGCCAATTGGGTATAAGCCAATCAAACATGCACGTTAAGGTCAGGGCAATGGCACAGAGGTCTGGTTAGCAGGCCTCAGAGCACTCTAGAGTTGAAAAATCAGCAGCATCAGTCCAAAACTCTGGTGGGTGACCATACAAAAGGAAAAGGCTACTTACCCAGTATACATCTGTTCTTGGCATGTAGAGCTGTAGACTCATGCTTTGCATAAGATCACCATCTAGTGTTGGGTCCGGATGTTTGCACTTTGGTTTTCTGGAAGACGTTTTCCCTAGTCACGAGGTAGGGAACTCCAGCTTCAGATTGTTTTCCGCAGAGGGTGAGAAAATGGAGTAGTAGTAAAGACGAGAGATGTTCATGCGTAAGCATGGTTAGTAAAATCAGAGAACTACAGCAGTTACAAGTACCCGGGGAGGTGGGTGGGCGCATGAGATTCTACAGCTCTACACGCCAGGAATAGATGCATACTAGGTAAGTAGCATTTTCTGTTTGAGGCATGTGAGCTGTAGATCACATGCTTTGCAAAGATATACAGCAGTCTCCCGAAAGCAGGGGCTATCCTGTAACCAATGGAGTGGTCTGAAGTAACGTTTTAAGTACTGCTTGACCCACATTAGCTTGTTTTATTGCTAACACATCTACACAATAGTGTATAGTGAATGTGGGTGGTGTAGACCATGGTGCAGCTTTGCAGATCTCAGTAATATGGATATTCCCCAAGAAAACCATAGTAGCCCCTAAATTGCAACTGGAATATGCTCTAGGGGTACCATGAAAGTCCTTTTGGCTTTTTGATAACAAATCTGAATACACTTAATCCACCTAGAAAATCCAGATTTGGAGATAGGATTGCCTTTGTGAGGTGGATCAACAGCTACAAAGAGTTATTTGGTTTTACGAAAAATGATTTTGTTCTTTCAGTATAATACAAAAGAGGTCTTCTGACACCGAAGGTATGTAAAGCTTGTTCTGCAACAGAGTCAGGTTATGGGAAGAATACAGGCAATTCCACAGACTGATTGATGTGAAAAGCAGAAACAACCTCAGGTAGGAATTAGGGTTTGGTACGAAGAACTACTTTTATCTTTATATAACTGGAAAAAGGGTTCTTCTATGGTTAGTGCCTGTAGTTCACCCACTCTCCTCAATGAAGTGATTGCAATGTTGAAAGCGGTTTTCCAAGTAAGGAACTATAGTTCAGATTTGTGCATGGGTTCAAACTGCAGACCTATTAGCCTTGTGAGGATTATGTTAAGATTCCATACTGGGGCAGGTGGAAGTCTTTTTAGCCCTTCCATGAATGCTTTGATGACAGGCACTCGAAATAGCGATAAGTGTTGCCTATTTTGAAGGTAAGTAGCTATAGCAGCAAGATGTAGTCTGGTGGATGTATAGGCCAATGATGACTGCTGCAAATGTAATAGGTAGCACAGTATGTTCTGTATGGAAGCATGAAGAGGGTTGAAGTGGTTGTTATAGCAATAGATAACAAAACGCTTCCATTTGGCTGTGTAGCAGGCCCTTGTGGTAGGCTTTCTGGCTCTTTAATAATGTTCATATTGTCTGGTGGAAGGTTGAGATAACCAAACTCTAGGACTTCAGGAGACAGACGGCAAGGTTCAGCTGTTTGGGATCTAGGTGTTTGGTTTTTCCATGGCTGAGTGTGAGGAGACAGAGTTGAATGTAGTTTTTGGTGTGGTACCAGAGAGAGAGTTCCAACAGGGTTGTGAACCAGGGTTGACGTGCCCATGTTTGAACTACTAATATTAGCGTTAGTGATGTTTGCCACAGTTTCCGAACCACTGAAGGAATGAGTGGGAGAGGCGGAAAAGCGTAGGCAAATATCCCTGACCAGTTCATCCATAGTGCATTGCCTTTGGTCAAAAAGTGTGGATACCTGGAGGTGAAGCAAACACGTCTATGTGAGGGACTCCCTAGGTTTATTTATTTATTATATTTATTTTATTTATTTAGTGTATTTTGTATAGCGCACAGCTACCCCAATGGGGTGTCCCGGCGCTTCTGTGTGAATGTGTAGGTTTAAAAGTATGGGTGGTGAAGTTCCAGCTCGTGTATCTGACAGCTTTGCCTGCTGAGGAGATCCGCAATCGAATTGTTTACTCCTGTGATATGTTCTGATAGGAGATAAATGTTGTGGTGTATCACTCACCTCCAGATGTTATGGGCTAAGTAGGACAGTTGGAGAGAGTATCCCACCCCCCGCTTCTGAATGTAATAAATAGCTGTCATGTTTTCGGTTCGGACTAGTACACCTTTGCCAGAGGTGATCTTGAAAGGCTTTGAGCGCTAGAAAGATTGCCATGAGTTCTAAATGACAGATGTGAAGCAACCTATGCTGTAGGCTCCACCACCCTTGCACTGCATGTTGTTGAAGATGAGCTCCCCAGCCAGTAAGGGAGGCATCCGCTGTTAACAATGTCAGTGAAATCGGGTCTATGAACGGCCATCTTTTTGATGTTTTGTGTGTTCCACCACTACAGACAGCGAGGAGTACAGCCGCTTACCAACACTAGATCGGCTAATAGACTTCGAGACTGGTTTAACTGACTGGCTGAACACACTTGAAGTGGGCGCATGTGTAACCTGGCGTGGGGAACAATCATGATGCAAGATGCCATTATTCTCAGCAGTTGCATAAACACTCAAGCCAGAAGTGACTGAGTGGGTTGAAATTTGGGAATGAGCACATGAATGTTTCGAATTCTGGCTGCATTGGGATACGCTAGAGCCTTTTGAGTATCTAGAGTGGCTCCAAGGAAATTCTGAATTTGTTTGGCTGAAGATGTAATTTCAAAACATTGACTCAGAATCCTAGCTGTTGTAGAAGCTGAATAGTTACTGAAGTGTGGTTGCGGCATTGCTGATATGTGCCTGCTTTGAGGAGCCAGTTGTCCGGATAGGGAAAGACATGTATGCTTGGTTTTCAGAGATGCGCAGCTACTACCGCCAGACAGTTTGTGAAGACTGCGGAGGCAGTGGTGACTCCGAATGGGAGCACCTTGAATTGGTAGAGTTGTTCTGCTACCACAAACATGAGAAATTTGTGGTGAGCGAGATGGATTGGAATATGAAAGTAGGGGTCTTTTAGATCTAGAGTAGAAAGAAAATCGCTCTTTTGCAAAAAAAAAGAGGCAGTATTTGTTTGTGTTACCATGTAGAAGTGGTCTTACTGTATGTAAAGATTGAGTTCTGAGAGATCCAATATGGGTCTGAGAAACGTCCTTTTTTTGAATTAGAAAGTAAAGAGTACACACCCGACCCTTGAAGTGGCAGTGGATGTACTTGTTTGAGAAGGTCTAGGTGATCCGGGGAAAGTCTGTGCGACTTTGGGGAGTGTTGATGAACTCCAGGCAGTAACCAGAACAGATAATTTGTAGAACCCACTTGTCTGTTATTGACTGCCACTTTATTTTTTTTTAAATTTAGTTTAAGAGTTTTATATAGCGCTGGCTAGACCAGGATGTATCAGAACGCTTTACATGAGGAAACACATTGTTATAAAGTTACATCAGTTACAAGTTACATCTGTTGCTAGAAACATTTTAATAGCATGGAGGACTAAATAAATGGTGCGTAGAAGGGTAAGGAGGGTAAGGTGGTAGAAATTGTGACAGTATTCCCCCTACAGGTGTTAAGTGGCAGAGGGGAACTATGGGCAAGTCACTGTTTTGTATTTGATGGCGCGGTACGTGTATTAGAACCTCTACCTCTGTCCTTGTCGTGGTTTCCTCTGTAATTGCCTCGAAACAAACCCTTGGAACCTGAGGGATGATTATTGCCCTTATAGGTGGACGAAGTGTCGGAGGAAGTATGTTTAGATCCTTCTCAATAAAAGGAGTGACGAAAGGAACCACGCCCTTGTGGAGACTGAAGGGCTCTCATGGATTTAGCCACTTCAGTATCCTTCATTTTATCCAGTTAAGTCTACCACCGGCCCTAAAAGGTGTTCCTCGTCTAAGGGAGTGTTTGATAATGAAGTCTGAGGAGTGTTTGATAATGAAGTCTGAGCCTCCGGTTTAAACCCTTATATGTGCAACCATGCATGTCTGCTTAAAAGAACACTAGTGTTTAATGAGAATCTAATTTTATTAGAAATCGACTGTCCCTCACGAACCAGGTCTTGCTCTTTTGATTTGTGTTCTTGAGGGTGAAATTAGCGAAGTTGCTCCATTTCAACCCAGTGTGCGTGGTCATAGCATGCTAGCAACGCCTGTGTATCCAAAATGCACCAGAACTTCCCAGCCTTGGAGGCTATCCTTTTCCCCGAAGTATCAAGCACTTTAGACACTATCTGGTGGTAGTGCGTCTCCAGTAGTCTGGGAGTTTGCCCTTTTACATGCATTGGAAACAACTAGTGAATCTAATGGTAGTTGACACTATGTAGACTGGATCTGATGGAGCAGGCTTGTATTTCTTATCTACCCTCGTTATAAGGATACGTGCTGTAACCAGGTCCTTGAAAATGTCTGGTCATGCCTTTCAACATGGGCAACGTGTGTAGACTTGTGTGTAGTGTCTCGAAGAGGAAATACTCTTCAAGGGATTCTCTGTGTAGCTGGACCCCATGATATGTAGCAGCCCCACTTAAACAAATAAACAAATCCTACCTGTCATCCGCTGGAGAGGGCCTGGTAGGATGTATGTCCGGGTCGTTGTCAGTGGGAGAATCAGTATTACAGTCATCCAACACGTCTCCAGGTTGATAGTCATTATTATCCCCATCCCCCCGATTGTCAGGTATGTGTGGTGGCGAGTGCTCAGGTGAAGTTGGCACAGGTATAGTCTGGGGTAGAAAAGGTGTAGGAAGGGGAGGAGGGGGAAGGATCTGTCCTGACATTTCTCTTCTTCAATGTTATTTGGTATTCCTCTTATGTAGTAGCACCTCTTTTTAAAGTCACTTTAGTGGCAATATGTCCAGTCTTTGGGTGTATAACCAGAATTTTATGTTTCGGATCCAGTTTGTCGAGCGGATCACCAAAAAATGTTTTTGGTTGACTTGGGCGCAGTGTGTTTCGGCTCCGAATGTTTCAACTCAAATTTCTTGCCCGGAGTTCTCAGATCTGAAGCTTGTTTTGGTGACGCCAGAGGATGTTCGGTGCCAGACTTTCTTCGGCTCCGAAGTCTTTGGCTCGGTGCCTGATTTGGCATAGGGCTTTTGGAGCCGGAAGGCTTTTTACTATGCTTCGGTGCGGAGACCGAAGGCGGGGCTTCAGAAGCTTGTTCTCAGCGCCCACCAGGGCCCAAAGGTGCAGGTTGGTCTAGAGCCTTTTTCTTCGATGGAAGTGGAAGGAGAGGCGAGATAGCGACTGTACTCCCATTACGTTGTCCATGCAGGATGTCTTCGTCCTCATCCGAGCAGTTTTCGGAAACAAAGATGGCTTCCTGTTCCTCATCGGCTTCGATGGGCTCCTCGCCTTCCTCCTCCTCAGATTGAGGTCCGAAGATGTCCAGAATGGCACCTGTTTTCTGTCTCTGCATGTCGCGTCGTCCGGCCGAGCGCAAATTGTCTTTTGGAGCCGAAAGCTCGGCATGCGTTGCACTGGTCTTCTCTGTGGTTGGGTGACAAACACAAATTGCACACCTCGTGTCATTCGGTGCATGGGTATTTCGCGTGGCACAGACAGGACTTAAAAGGAGTTTGTTCCATCAACTAAGTCGAACCAGGTGCTAGGCCAGATGGCCTACCTCAAGCTCTTTGATCTAAATTTTCTTTAGGAATCACGATTCGCAAAGAAAGGGGAACGCAAATGGAAACAATACTATCGAGTGTGAATGTGATACACGCCGAGAAGGACCAAAGGATCAGCATCGAAATGGAGCGCAGAGAGTTACATCCGAACTAGATGGCGGGAAAAACTATCCGAAGATGTGATCGATGACCATGCGCACTATCACCTAAGGGAGGAGTCCCCTAACTCATGACTAGGGAAAACTTCAATAAAAAACAAAGTGCAAACATCCGGACCCAACACTAGATGGCGATCATATGCAAAGCATGTGATCTACAGCTCACATGCCTCGAACGGAGGTATTCTGCACAGGGACCGACTTCACATATCCTTTCTGCAGCAGGCTGCCACATCCTGCTTCAGTATAAGTAGGAGCTTTTGTGAAGGACATGATAGGTGAGGGAAATGTGAGGAGGACCCTGTTGGAATGGTAGGCCATAATCCTTTTCTTAAATATGCAGGATCCACTGGTTTATTTATATAGCCTTTCAAGCCTGTAGAAAGAATGACCCTCTGTCAACTGGCTGTGAAGCTAAATCAGCTTTCCAAGTGGTACAGGGGACGAGAAAGGCTGTTGAGCCGGACAACCTTTCCATCTGCCTTTGTGCAGCCATTGTTTAGGCTGTTAGATCAGCTAGGATTACTGGAGCTGCTGTTTGAGAATCCCCCAAACATCTGGAACCGCATAGTCTCGGACTGTAGAATGCAGCCCTCCCAGTCATGAATATCTCCAAAGACTAATCAGCCTTGTTCCAAACAGGAACGCCCCATTCATGAGGCTTGCCTCCACATCGCATAGAATATGGTTAATCTGTGACAAGCATGCCTCTTTAGGGCTATCAAGAATCCCATGACCCTAGTCTGAGATCTAATGTGTTCAGAACAGCTGATCTGGCATAAAACTTGCTGGACGCCCACAAACAACTTCTGCAAAGGGGCCCTAAGACTGACTGACTCAAGTTTCTTGGATTCCCTGTCTGGAGGGACCATAGGGAATGCATCTGTATTCTGCATCATGCAGGGAGAAGCCTACACAATCAAGCTTTTTGAAGAAGAGTGAGACAGAGAATACAAGCCATCATGGAGCAAGTAAGAACATGCTGGAAAACAGCTTACTAACTGCTGGGCCCATACCACCTTGATAGGCTCAAGCAGGGAGTTAAAGAAAACCAACAATGCTACCTAGCTTGGTTGAAGGGTCCCTATTAAGATATTTATCTTTGCTTCCACTGTAGGCTAGAAAAACTCTAAAATTCTGCCTTTCTCCACAGTGCATTAAACAATGCATCTTCTGGGGAAGCAGAGTCAGAGGGAAACTCCATTTTGGTCTCTTGTGATGTGGCTAACACTAGCATTTTTGGGGGGCCAGATAGACATATCCAAAGACTGCAGAGATTGCACATTTTTCACCTTGTTGAAGTTGTCATTCTATGGGGTCTGGCATCTGAATAGGTTCAGAGTCCCACCCGAATAACTCCTCAATAGTTTGCCAGTAGTCCTGGTGTGGCACTGGCTCAGGCTGATACTCCCTCTGCCCTCCCCTATTAGTCTCTGGCGTTCCCCTTTGTATCCATGAAGGCTTGATTTTAGTTACTTTATACTTTATTCGATATTGTCATATCATTAAAGTACATACATTCATAGAAAATAAACATTGGAGCTAAAAATGTACATTTCATATTAAAAATTGCAAAAATGCTATAAACACTTCAAACATAATTACATGACAATACTAAAGTACGGCGGTATTAAAAACTTCATGAGTTGATGACCATATCCAAAGGTTTTAAGCTTTAGTGGCATTAAACATCCTCATGCGAATGAGCCAAGCACTTGATACATATTTTGCTACACCACAAACAATAAAGAGGGAAGACGTATTAGTTGCAATGATGCGGAGGGCAACCCGGAAGTCTCTAACCCCCAGCTCCCTGCAAACCGGTCTCAGCCATCTAGGTCTTGCCCTCTTATAAGCTTTACAGCCAAACAGAGTGTGGGAGGGATTCTGTTTTACAAGGACAACAAGGGCATGCACCATTTGGGGCCCTTGAGCCTTTCCAACCTTTGGTGAAATTATTGAGCGGTAATGTCCCTTACCTCATCTTTAAAAAGATCAATCTGTCTCTAGGCATTCTGATGAGGTCTAAAAACGGTTCCAACTTCCTAGTTGGCTTGTGTTCTAAAAACTGCAAGGTTAAAGGGACCCAGCTCGGATTCCTCTGTTCTTCTGCCTCCACCCACTCCCAATAGATTTTCTTTATTACTTGCTTTGGGGGTGGGGACTGATTGGTCCATTGCAATCACTTAGAGTGCTCCAGTGATTGCAATGGCAGCAGTGCAGACGTAAGGAGCTGCACCTTGGTAAGCAATAGCAACAGAGTCAGAGGGTGCATCATTGGTGATTGGCCTAGAGCTGGGGTAAAACCAGTTGGCGCTGGAGACATCCTATGAGGGGGAAACCTAGGTTCATATAGTTCAGAGGGAGTACCTATCAGTGGAAATCCATAAGATGCCACAAACAGACCCATGTGTCTGAAGGTATGATAGGGGGACCACAGACTGCCTAAAGAGTGTCAACACTGCATTGAGGGAAAGCTGGATCGGTTCACAGCACCAGTAACTCTGCATATGTCAGCGCCACTACCAGCAAAGGACTCCGTTCTGTCCAAAAACTACGGCTCAGAGGAGGACTACGCAGGAGCAGCAGTACATTAAGACAACCAACTTTGATCAGCGTCAAGGTTAAATGCAGTCATACTTCCTCTTATTTTCTGGAAATAGTTGATGAGTTAAGGAGTACAACATCAAATACTTAGTCTACCTTGAAAGCAAACTATGCGAAGCCAAAATGATTGCAGGTGCAGCTAATAACCTATATAGCTTGTGCTCATTTATAGCTTTAAGGTGCAAGAGGCCACATTTGTTGCAGGACCTTGAGCTGTGCTCTGATCTCATGTACAAAAACAGACCTTGTGTAGGTCCGAAGTAGACACCTGTCCATTGAAAGTGCGACTGGGTTTGAAAGGAAAATGCTACTTACCAGTATGCATCTGTTCTTGGCATGTAGAGCTGCAGAGTTGTAGACTTGGCATTAGATCGCCACCTGGTGTTGGGCTCGGATGATTGCATGTTGTTGTCGTCTTAGAAGAAATCTTTTTAGTCACGAGATAGGCGACTTCCCTTGGACGATAGTGCGCATGGGCATCGGCTCCATCCTTAGATTGTTTTTTTCTGCCACTGGGTTCAGATAAAAGTTATCCGCTCTGGCTAGAAAAACTTTTCAAGCACTTCAAAGCGCAAAAAACTTCCAAAAAACTTACCAAACTACGTTCGATATTGACTAACATCGTTTCGACTCCATCAGCTCGATTCCGGTCGTCGACGCCAGCACAGTATTTTTATGAAGAATTTTGTATAACACCACTATTGAAAACTAGTGGAGAAGTGTGGCTCAGGGGTTAGAGGCGGCAGACCCGGAAGCTGAGATCGGCCTTGGACCAGGGTTCAATTCCCCGCCTCGACGGGGGTTGGGCTCAATAATTCCACGGACTCGATAATTCTCGCCCCGGTGCCTACTCGACTCACGGGTTCACACTCTGCGACTCTGGGCAATAGCTTGCTTAATCTCCACAACGGCCCCTCGCGGCGGGATGCCTGGCTTTCACCTTGTGGAGACCCTGCCAGGGTTATCTCACAGGGAAAATACCAGGACGGGTTCCCTAAGCAAGCGCATAGATGCCTGCGATGTGGGTGATTTGCGCTATATAAATACATGTACATTTACATTTAATAGAATGGACACCAGTTTTGGTCCTGCGTTGAAAATGGGGAAATCGCCTCAAAGCTCCGGGGTGCGTGTTATATGGCTGTTGAAATTACTTCTGGTGTCAAAATGGAGCCCGAGTCCCCCACCAGACCAGGCGATTAATTAAAAGTTACTAGATCCAGTCCGGTGACTGGGGCTATTCAAGAGACAAGGAATCAGCAGTTTTTTTAAGTAGCCATCAGAAACATTGGATTCAGCATGAAGGTTCTTATAGAAGGAAAAACCTACATCAGTTTACCTGAAAAGCTTAAAAAATGATCACTACCAACTCTTGCCCAAACAATGATTTTGTTATAACGGATCACAATGCCTGTAATTATCCAGTCAAGTCACAATGGAGATTCTAAACCCAAATTTATTTGTTAATATGGGTAGTCATTCTCCACTAAAACTCCAAATACTGGAAGGTGGGAAGACAAAGGATAGCCCCACGGTTCAATTTACCTTGAGTAAAGTCATTCAGAGGCAGGAAGGAGGTTAGCGGAACACAATCTGATAAAATGCACACCTGTCCTTAAGGCGGCTAGGGGCAAGGAATCCTTGTAACTGCCACTTACAAGAACTTTGAAGGCCGAAAATACTTCGGACTCAAAAAGAAAGTTCACATCGGCGAGATCAGAGTTCTGAATGGTGATGTAAAGTGCATTATTAAAGACAGCTTATCTTATGCACAAAGTCTTTATTTAGCAGGATAAATCTTGCTTAAGCAAATGTTAAGTTGTGTTATATGTTATTGGTCTTTTGTAGAACACACTACTCACCCAGAGGCATCTCAGCACTTACTTAGGCAAAAGAAACAGGAGGAAAAATGGTGTATCACAGCTGAAGAGAGTTAGAATAGGAAAGATTTGAGTGGTTTCCTGAAGACCAGATAGGAAGAGCATTTACGTAAAGCCTCCGTAATGAATTCCAATATTTAGGGGCGATATATGAAAACACTTTGCCCCCCAAACTGGTGCGTCAGAAAAAAGTCAACCTGAACTCATCTGCTAGGGCTCTGTGGTGGGATTCTATGTTATTACTTAGTGGTCCCCTAATCTGACTAGCAAACGCTGGAGACCACATCAGCTATATAGGGGTTAAAGTATGGAATGGGTTGGCATTTTAATAGCATCTAGTCACCTATTCTTTAGAAAGGCTCTGAAATCCCTTTTAGGCCTCTAACCCAATTTGGCTCGCTGTGTAATTTATCAGGTACTGGTCCTTCGTAAACAAGTACAGAAGTGCTTTCTCAACAGATGCTAAACAAACATTGTTCCTCTGCAGTACCAAGGGTTCTTTCATTTTGTAAGGCCATATGGGTCCAGATGTTTTAGGACCGTCCCAAAACAAGCTCTGCAAGCTGTGGTGCCAACCACCTCAAAAATACGATTTGAGTTTAACGATTACGCTGCCTGTGTATATCCAAAACACAGCCTAACAAAGTTGGTCAATGGCATGGACTCGGACCAATTTAATAACCAATTAGATATAGAAGGTTGTTTCATCTCTCACTCCCAAGAAATTACTACTTCACAAAAGACAGTACTGCTGTACCTTTATTTGGCTAAATCTGGCATTGAATTTTCATCTGTAAATTGCCTATGTACATAGAAAAAGTTCAATTCCTGCCATTTCGCCTGTTCAGTCCTTTGTTTAAAGAGAAGGCCCAGGGAAAGTCTCTTACCTGCCCCCACCACTCACAGATCAATATACCTTCATTACTTTGGAAGTGCAACACTGTCCTCATTGGACCTCCAATAGAAACCAATACACAAATTAGATCTCCAGCACTGATCATGGAAAGTCGTTTTCCTTATAACTCTATTTTACAAAGTTAGAGAGCTCTAAACACAGAAGAACCTCTCATGATGTTTCAACACGGGACTCTTCTCTTTTCCCTTCAAAAAGATATTGCAGACTTTAACCTCAATCATATGATTTATTAGGACTATTTTGGAAAACTAAGGGGTGGTTCTTACAAGTAGGTCTTATTGAAAGCACACCATAGATAGATTTATTTACAAAGTGTCATTCACAAAAAACGATTAAGGCACTCAGCACAACTATGAGAAAGCAATGAAAAGAACAGTAGTCAAGCATTAATTGTGAGATCTGTGGCATTAACAGAAGAAAGGCAACAGTGATTGTTTTAACCATGTGCTTTTAGGAAAGATCCAAAACTGGAAAAAATTGCATTAACATGCTTCTACAAGAAAATTCCTCAACCAACACAGAAATACTACCTGAATTGAGCATACATCTATATATACAGACTTAAGTCAGGAAAAGTCAGAAAAACACTCAACGTCTTAAAAGAAGTTGAGTGCAGTCAGTTTTGAATAAGGTTGGTAAGGTTTACAAGAGAGGGAAAAAGACTCAGAAGGTAGAGCTCAGTAATCCAGACTCTTGTTACCCGAGCCAGAAAAATTTAACTGAGGCACCTGCCACCTACAGCGCATGATGGGATACTGGAGGGTTCAGAGCCCTTACAGGTGCAGCGTCACTTTTAAGCTTAATATTAATGCAGCCTATTTGATTATGTTGTCTTTGTCCTTTTCCTTTCGTTTACTAAAAAAAGAGAAAAAAATACGCTAAAGATTTTGAAATTGTCACCTACTGGAGAGAAGTCCATTTCTCAAATATATTTTAAACGTATATACATTGATTTGGACAACATAGCCTGCATTATTTATTTATTTATTTAAGAAGCTTATAAAGCGTGCAGCTACCCCCAAAGGGGGTGTCCCGGCGCTGCAGATTACATGTCAATCATTTGCGGAGCTACCGAGTGCATGTCCATCATAACACGGAACTACCGAGAGCCTCTAGAGAGGAGTAATTTTAAGGATTAGTAAACAGCCAGGTCTTGAGTTTATGTCGGAATACTTGCTCTGAATCAATGAACCTAAGGTCCAGAGGGAGGCTGTTCCAATACTTGGCCGCGACAACTTCAAACGTTCTGCCCCCACTCCTGGCGTGACGAAATCTGGGTGCCACCAAAAGACGTAGGCTGTTTGATCTCAATGATCTGACAGATACAGATAGTTTGAGTCTTTTACTCAGATAAGCAGGGCCAACTCAGTTTATAGCACGAAAGGCAAGGATCAGAATTTTAAATTGAATGCGATGGGAGATGGGGAGCCAATGCAGTTCTTTCCGATAAGCTGCTACAGAGTTACGAACAGGGATATTTCCAATGAGTCTAGCCGCCGCATTCTGAACAACTTGTAGCCTTTCAATAAGGTAGAGGGGGGCGCCGGCATAGTCTAAATGTGCGGTGATAAGAGAATGGACAATAGTCTTGCGGGACACCAAAGGGAGATAGGGAAAGATCTTTCTAATCATACGCAATTTGCCAAAGCAGGCAGAGGAAACTTTATTGACCTGAGCTTTACAGGACATAGAGTTATCAAATATGAAGCCGAGATCGCGGGCAGATTGGACTGGATTTGGAGGGGGGTTCAGGACAGTAGGCCACCACAAGGTGGCGGGGGGCAGCTTTCTGGCTAAAGAAGAGAACCTCCGTTTTGTCAGTGTTCAAAACCAGATGGTTGGAAGCCATCCACGAGCAGATGTTGCCAAGGCAGTTGCGAAAGTTAGAGAAGTGGGAGTCAGAGTGGTCTCTAAAAGAAAAGACAAGCTGAGTATCATCAGAGTAAGAGACCACCCTGACCCCCCCATGACTCAACTACCCTGGCAAGCGGGCCTAGGTAAACATTAAACAAAAGAGGGCTCAAGGCCGAGCCCTGGGACACACCACACAGGAGAGGTTTGTCCTCCGATTCAAAGGGTCGAAGAAGTACCCTTTGAGTCCTCCTTGAGAGATAAGATTTAATCCAGGTCAGAACAGTGCCTCCAATCCCCAGCTGCTGCAGACGAGCCAGAAGTATATCATGGGACACTATGGAAAGCAGCGGACAGGTCGAGGAGGACCAACATGGCCTCCTCACCCCTGTCCACACACTCTCGAATTGTCTTGGATACCTCCACCAGCGCAGTCTCAGTGCTGAAGCCGGTTCTAAATCCAGACTGGGAGTCGTGCAGCAGCTGGTTAGTTTCTAAATAGGCCAATTGCCTCTGAACAACCTTTTCTAAGATCTTAGCAGGTTTAGGCAGAAGGGATATCGGGCGATAGTTGCAGAATTGTGTGGGATCCGCATCTGACTTTTTTAGGATGGGGAGCAGCATAGCCTGCTTCCACACTGAAGGGAACTGACCGTGAGTCAAGGAGGAATTCCATATGGAAAGGAGCGGACTGATTAAAACCGGGGCAAGATTTCCCATCACTTTGGCAGGGACTGGGTCCAGTGGTGATCCAGATTTAACCTGACTGATTAGTTTCATGGCTGTATCAAGCGTGAGCTCTTCAAAAAAATTAAATGAGCATTGCTGGGAGTCTGACTCAGCTGTCCAGGGACGTGATACAGCTGGATCAAATGAAGAAGAAAGCTTGATAATTTTATCCTGAAAGAAATCAGAAAGTCCATTGCAAAGGGCCTGAGTGGGAGAGGTCTGGGTCTTCAAGGCAGGGGGATTGACAAAATCCTTCACTATTTTGAAGAGAGTTTTGGTAGAGTTCTCAGCCATTTTAATTAACTGTGAGAAGTAACATCTCATCGTGGTCCGTTTAAGTTTTTGAAATTTATTCAAGGCCGCCTTATAAACTGTTTTGGCCATAGGATCATAGGACTGCCGCCATTTACGTTCAATCTGTTTGCATTGACTCTTTTCCTCTCGCAGCGTGGGGGAGAACCAAGGAGCAGAAGGACGAGATCTAGGGGAAGTGATAGGAGCTAGAGGGGAAATAGCATCCAGGGCGGAGATAAGGGCGGAGTTATACCTAACAACTTCCTCATTAAAATCTACTGAAGGATTGAACTGATAAAAGAAACCAGGGTTAATGGTGTCACAGGTAACTTTAGACTATTTGCGTCCGTTTTCTCTATTGAGAGAGGAAGGAAGGGGCAGGGAAGGGATAATTTCAAAAGGGAGGAGAAAATGGTCAGACCATGTAAGGGGCAGGGCAGAAAGAGAAGTTACACCGGGATGATTCGTGAATATAAGGTCGAGGGTATGGCCAGCTTTGTGTGTTGGGCCCTTAACTAATTGGGACAGAGTTAATCCTTGTAAGGTTTCCAATAGGATAGATGCTTGTGAACATAAAAGATTGTCACCATGTAAGTTGAAGTCCCAACACCGTAAAATAAGTGTTTAAGGGAGAGATCAGCTATAGTGTGCAATAAAATGTTAAGAGAGGAAGTAGAAGCCGTAGGAGGATTGTAGGCCAGGATGCCGGCAAAAATAATAGTGGCTGAATCCATAATCGTGAAATACATAGCTTCAATAAGCCCAAGGTTGGTTAGTTTCTTAGTGCTCAAGTTGAGGTGAGATTTAAGAACAGCAAGGCCTCCTTCAGTTTTATTATTGTCTCGATTGATACCCACCAATCGATAGCCCAGGGGGGTGGCCAGGTGTATGTCAGGTTTGGAGGTAGCTTTAAGCCATGTTTCAGTAAGGAATAAAATATCCCAATCCTGAGTGTCCAATGATAGCCATATATCAGTGGCATGAGCAGGCAAAGAGCAGCAGTTAACTAAGGCTGCCTTTAACTTTAGGGGAGACTGAGGTTTAGTGACCTTCCGAGAAGGAAGGCACAGATTCCGCTGGAGGGTAATGGCGAATTTGCACACAGAGCAATTGTAAGGAGAATTCTCTAGACTAAGCGGACAGCAGCAGGCATCAGGGGTACAGACGCCTTGTCTGAGCAGAAGAAGCTGCCTACTGGTCCATGTAATTATTGAGGGTCGAGAGGCAGGAAGACCGGCGCTAGGCGCGGACGGGCGCGGATGGGCGCAGATGGGCTTGCCTTAGGCGCGCCATGGCCGCGCCCGCCCGGCGGGATGTCCCCTTTTTTTTATCCATTTCCGGAGGAGGGTGGGAGGCGTCCACGAGCTGGAGCGCTACCCTGCCTCCCCCCAGTATGGCGGTTTCTCGTTCTCCCAGCCGGCGTCAGCGCTGCAATAGGCTGCGCCGGGGGAGAGAGCTAAGTATCAGGGACCCTAGGACGAAGTAATCTCGTTGGGTCTAACAAGTAAGCAATATCACAGATATTTAAAAAGACCAGCTAAAATATGTACAATTTTTAAAAGCACACGGAATCAAGGCAAAACTTGCAGGCAATAAGGGATAGGAGAGAGAGATACCCCCGGCTTCCGCCTCAGGGGAGAAAGACACGTAATCTAATTATAGGCTGAAAATTATATATAACTAAAATATACAGTTTGGAAGGTGCGCTCCAAAACCCCAAACGTATGCTTGTGTAGGTATGATGTTCATACATAAAGTGAAAGCTACCCACGAAAATGTATTAGCAGTCGCACTTTTTGCCTGCCATTTGATATGGTTTTGACTGTAGTGCACAGGGTCCCTGCCAACCATGTTCTCTGTACCAGTGCACCTTACCTAAAAACATATCCCCAGTTGATAAGTGTACCACCTGTAAGCCCCTAGTAGGTGGTATCCTGGGTATCTAGGGCCTGGGAGCTGAAGAGAGTCCCACGAGACACCCCACACTAGGACCATGTCACTGTCCTTACACGCCCTTGGGATGGTGAAAAACGAAAGTCAACATGGCACCCTGTCTGGGTGCCATGCCAGCCAGCACTGCCTGTAGGTATAGATAAGTCACCCACTAGCAGGCTTTGCAGCGCAAATGCAGGATGCACAATAGCACAAGTGAGGGCATATTGTATTGTAATTGCATTTATATAGCGCTTACTTCCCCTGATGAGGTTTCAAAGCACTTTTTCAGCACATAGATGCTACTCCCGTACCCATAAAGGAATAGTGGTGAATTAGTATAGTGAAAATATGTAAGTAACTTGAGAGGTTGGATATGTTTATTTGGATCGAGAAAGGATAGTGGAGGGATAGAAGAGGGGGGAAAAAAGGTGTGCATTTATATAGCGCTTGCTACTACTGATGGGGTGTTGGAAGTGTGTTTTTGGC
Source organism: Lissotriton vulgaris (assembly GCF_964263255.1). Taxonomy (NCBI): domain Eukaryota; kingdom Metazoa; phylum Chordata; class Amphibia; order Caudata; family Salamandridae; genus Lissotriton; species Lissotriton vulgaris. The sequence goes on along the minus strand of NC_141685.1, from coordinate 769,556,737 downwards.
AAGTAGCACGCTACTCTGGAACCCATACAGTGTTAGTGGTGATTAAGTATAGTAAATATGAAATTAATGTGGTTGGTGGACAGGTTAGTCTGTTATTTGGATTAAGAAGGATAGTGGAGGTATAGATGGGAAGGATTTCGAATTCTTTTTTTGAGCTCATAGGAGAAGGAGGCTTGGGATTAATAGAAGTGAGGTGGAGGGGGATGAGAAAAAGGGAGGTGGAAGAGGCAGGGTTTAGAAAGGATTGTTTTGGGGGATCAGAATAGTAAAAGAGGTATGGAATGATGCGAGGAGGGGTGGAGTAGGGATGTGTCTCTGAAGGGTTATTTTGGGGGTCATAGTAGTGGTATGGGATGAAAGTGTGTAAAGTAATTGAGATATTCATAGAGGTATAGGGTGAGAAATAGGGTAGTGCACTGGAAAGAGTAGTATAAAAAGGTTTGAGCTGAGTCAGAGTTAAGCTTGAGAATATATTGAGAGTGGTATAAGTTGAAAAATGGAGTAGTAAATTGTATATGCTGAATTAGAAGAAAAGTAATAAATAATTAAAAGTAATAAATATATAGATCCATAAGAACATGGAGGGTATATAGTTGCATAAAGAAAGATAGTATATGTTGATTAAAGATGCATGACATAAACTCTGGCTTTCAAGTGTTGTTGTACTTTAAATTAGTTTAATATATATATATATTTGTAGATCCATAGTGAAGCTATTGTAGGTAAATAGTTATGATTAAGATTTATGCAGTCCCTTATATAGATGTTAAAAACATACAATTATGTAAATCAATAATATGTACATTTGTTAAGCAGAACTAATGAATATCTATACATATTTTTTTTTAACCCAAGTATTGTACACGTTTATACAAAGCCATACACATATATAGGTACATATCTATAGTGCAAATAAATGCTTATATACAGAGATATGCTGTATATTTCTATCTGTTTGCGTATGGTGGTTATGTGGGGAAGAGCCAATCTCTAGTAGTTTTCTAACGATAAAGTGGTTATCCGTGGATCTTATGTTGGGGGATAAAGAGTTCCATAGTTTGGCTGCTTGAACAGAGAATGAGGTTTTATTTTTTATTTTAAGAGTTGTATATAGCGCTGGCTAGACCCGGAGGTATCAGAGCGCTTTACATGAGGATACACATTGTTATAAAGTTACATCAGTTTCAAGTTACATCTGTTGCTAGAAACATATAAATAGCATGGAAGACTAATTAAATGGTGCATGTAAGGGGGTAAGGTAAAAGGGTAAGGAGGGAGATACAGCGGAGCTGCAATCCAGTGGAGCGAGATGTGGGGGTGGGGGAATCGAGAGTGAGGAATTGTTTTTTTCCTTTTATCTTGGAATTTTGAGGTGAGGTGCCACTCTAGAGCGGAGGTTCCCTTGTTGAATGTGTTTGGTGATTTTATTCCTGATGAAGAGTGGGCCCATTCCATGTATTGTTTTGTGGGTGATACAAAGCACCTTGAACGTGGATCTTCTGGGAACCGGTAACCAATGCAGGGCTTTCAAGGCAGGGGAGATGTGGTCTTGCGGGTTTATAAGCAAGAGTAGTCTGGCAGCTGAGTTCTGAATCAATTGTAGTCTTTTCATGGGCGTTAAAGATGATCCATGCTAGAGGCTATTAGTGTAAAAGAGTTTGGATAAAACAAGGAGAAGGTAGCCGGAACCATATGTGTATTTCTCCATATGCAGATATGCTCCCACAGCACTTAAGTCCCTTCTTAAGTATTCTAAGTGCCAGAAAAACCATAAGGGGTACAAGGCTGGACACTCGACAACAGTTCCCCAACACCATGATGGCTTCACTGAACCGAGGCGTACTTAAACGGCACTTCAGAGGTGCCCCAAAAACCCACTGACCCTGGTGTGGGCATCGACTGGCTTTAGGCAGCCTGCTACACACAGACATGGTTCTGGACAACTGGGTGGAGAGCCTCTGCTTTCTGGAACCAGAAACAATGAACATCCTGGGCAGAGATGTCAAAGGGGAAGCTTAAAATGTCAACAGGCTTTGCAATGCAGTTAGCGGCAGATGGCAAAGCCCGGTTTACAACCCCCCTTTAGGTGGGAAAACCCAAAAGAATAGGAGGTGTGCCCAACTCTGCTAACTCCACCCATAGGTAGGGGGAGGCGAGGTGAAGCACATCTTTCAGTCCATGTCATCTTGAAGATGGGGGGGGGGGGGCCTTCCAATCAGGGCTTGGGCTATGCCCCCTCCCACAGGAGGGAGACATAATTGAGGGTGTAGTCACCCGAGGTAAGGGGCCCATTGGCCCTACCTGCTACTCCCCTAAAACGCCCCTAAATTTAGTATTTAGGTGGCTCCCATAGACCTGGAAACTAGATATGCGATGACCAATGAAGAAAGAAGACATCCCTGCGGAGAAGACTGAAGAAAACTGCCTTGGTCCCAGCCCTACAGGCCTGTCTCCAGCTTCGACAAACCTGTCACCAGGCAGCAACCTCTGAAATCTTTGGAAGGAATGCTGGCTTCGAAAAAGACTCCATTTTCTCTGTGGACAGCGGACCTGTCCAAAAGAATCTAACTCCAAGGGCTTTGAATCGAGGTGAATCCGTGCCACCTGCCCACTCTGCACCGGACGCCCACGACCTAAGTCGAATGGCCCTCCTGCCCAGTGAATTCTCCCCAAACACTGAATCCAGCATTCGCAGACCTTTCGTGACCTGCAAAGACAGAGCCTGCAATGTGAACCTGAAGGCCCCCCTACGACCAGCCCGGAAAGGAGAACTCCGATGTCTAAAGGAACCTCTGCACACGCAGCCCCTATGGCTTTCAGAGATCGATCGAAATCAGGTAAGTAAATTTTTTATTTAAAACACGCAATTTAAAACAAATTACAAACGAAACAAACTTTCACACTGTTGAATGTTATCCTTGAGGGAAAACAATATTGTGGTTCACCAATAGAACATCAAACTTGCAATTTCAGTATTCGGAGTTTAAAGTCAGCATGGGTCAGGAGTTGGGAAAGGATCTCTAGCAGCACGGGCCGTAGTGGAGAGCAGGAGAGGTCAGGCAATGCTGAACAAGAGGTCATGATGGCAGGGGATACTTCATGAAACTGGTGAGTTACTCAGACTTGGGCGTCTGGTGCAGAGTGGGCCAGAGACTAGGATCTGCCGGGATCCAAAGCCTTTGGAACCTGTTTCTTTCGGACAGGGCCGCTGTCCTCGGGAGATTAGTTTTTATTGAAGGAAACAGTCCTTCCAGGGGTTTGGGAGGCCATGTTGCAAGATGAGTTGCAGGTTTTATTGAAGCTGGAGACAGGCCTGTAGGGCTAGGGCCAAGGCAGTTGCCTTCTGCTGTAGGGTGTCTTTTTTAGGTCATCACAGATCTGGGAAACCCATCTAAATATATTTAGGGGGCATTTCAGGGGGGCAACAGGTATGGCAAACGGGCACCTCACCTATGTGTATGTGATTTGTAGAGCGCATTGTTACCCAAGGGCTTCCCAGCGCTGCAGAGAGGGTGATATAATGGTGTGGAAGGGCAATCGAAGAAAGAGCCATGTATTGATTTACTTCCTGAAGCTATGCAGGTCCTTCAAAAGTCTCAATTTAATGGTCATAGAGTTCCAATGTTTTAGGACCAGATGAGTGAAGGATCTCCCTTCCCATCTGGCTCTTTTATCCTTGTTGTGCTCATTAGGAAATCGCAGAAGGACCGGAGGGACCTGTTGGGTATATAAAGGGGAGATGCGACCGTAACAGGGTATGAACCCCTGCCATACATAACTTTGTGAAAAAGGCCAAGTGCCTTAAACTTGACCCTGGACAGAATAGGGAGCCAGTGTAGTTTGCTCAACGATGCTTTCACCGACTCCTGCTTGGTAATTTTTTGTATCATTCTGTCTGCCACATTTTGAACGAACTGCAGGCTGTGGAGTACATATTTGGGGCCACCCCCAATTAAAATCAGTAACCGTAGTGCAATCTGGAGACCACTAGTGACTGAATCACCGGTCTCCGTGCCTGATCTGGGAGAAGGTCTGTGATCTTCCTAGTCCGGTGAAGAACACCGTAGAGGTTTGGGGGAGGAGGGGAGGAGGGAGCCGGGTAGGGGTGAGGATGAGAATGGGTAGCTGCAATATCAGCATTTAGATATAGAATAGAGACTTACAGAACCCTTCTCCAGGAGTTGAGTGAGTGGTAGGCATGGGCAGTCAGGCTGAACCAGCAATGGGGGGCTCAGGCCTCAATGCTGGAACACCTTTGGTCCTCTTCTCCACAGCCCAGGGTGCAGAGGTTTCCTAAAGCATTTGGTTTTTCTGACAGGGAGCAGTCACGGTAGAGGGGACATGTGTGCAGAGTCTGCAGGTGACCTCAGGAAGTCCACAAGAGGGGGTCACCACACTAGAATGTCTCTGGAGGGCTGACGGGACCACAATGACATTTGAGCCACTTCAAATTGGGCTTGGAGAGAAGAGTGCATCTTCAGGTGTCAGATTTCTGAGTCCTTCCAGAGGTCTTTGAATACCTGAAGGATGCAAGTAAGCAGGCCCAGGCTTCGGGGGCTGAGCAGCTGCAGGGCAAAACGACTTGGTGCAAATGGAGCAGGCAGGCAGAGTTGGCGCCAAGTCAGTTGTGGGATCTTCTGTTCTTGCAGGATGCGACTCTTCGTCTTTCAGGTCTGCAGGATCTGTTCTTCTGGTGCCAGGGGCTCCCCTAAATATCAAATTTAGGGGTGTTAGGGGAGTGTAGGTTAGGAGCCAAATGGGCTACTGATCCTTGGGGTTACATCGCCCCCTATATGACCACTTCCTGTGGGAAGAGGGAACAACCCTGTCCTAGAATTCCTAAGTATGCCATCACAAAGATCGCTTCTTCTGAAAAATCGCAACCCACATTAGGGGTGGTACTAGCCTGGGGCAGCACGCCTACCTAACTAATTTTACCACCTCAGGTGCCAAAGGGGCTCTGGGCAAAGAGTCTGCTTCCTCTCCGGTGAGGGGAACAAGATTCACATTTCAAAGATGGCAGCTCTTTGCTTTGAGGCTTGCCAGGCTAATAAGCAGGTCATGGGGGAGGGTGTCACAACCCTCTTGCAAGAGGGTTGTGACACCCTCTTGCAAGAAAGGCTTTAGTCCTAGGTCGGTACAGTGACTCGAGTGGCAGAAAACAGTCAGCGAGCACACCAGAGGATGGTAGCTCTTCAGGGGGCACCTCTAAGGAGCCCTCTGTGTGTATGTATTGGTAAATTCAACACTAGAATCAGAGTGGGTTCTAAAATGGCAAACATGGCTTCCCTGTCCTCTTGCACTGGCAGTAATGGAATAGACCAGCACAGTGGCATATCAGCTTAAGCAGGTAGGCCCTCACATGTAATACCAAGCACCCTGCCTTAGGGCTCCAGGGCCTGTTGAAGGGGTGACTTACAAGTACTACAAGCAGTGTTAGGGGACCTGGCACACAGGGATGTGTGTCAGGTTGTGTTTTTAGTGTTGTCTGCACCAAAATACGCAGCCTGTAATAGCAGCCCTGCACAAGTTTGGTGTAGGGTCCCTCAGGTGGCACAATTTGTGCTGCATCCTTTCGGGGACACTCTTTAGTACTTAAAGAGCCAGGGGTACCATTTACCAGGGACTTAAAGGGTACTAAAGGACTTGTTGATTGGGAGAACAATTGTACACTTTTGGGAAAGATATGGCACTGGGGACCTGGTTAGCAGGAACCCAGTGTACTTCAGGCAAAAATGCATCAAATATCAGGTATAATATGGGGGTGACCATGTCAAAAAGGAGTACTTTTCCCTAAACTCTTGTACCCAAGAGAAAGTGGACCTAAGGGTCAATGGCTGACCTCCTGTGAGGCTACATTGAAATTAACTGCAAAAGGCCTTTTCTTGGAAGTATTCTCGTGACCAGATGAGACTGAACCTGGGCTGGACCTTGCTGTTGACCTTTCACTGACACCTTGAGAGTCAGTAAGTTCCTGCCCCTAAGGTCCTGGACAAGAAGGACAAGGGAACCCTACTCACAAAGGAACCAGGGTGATTTAAGCTTTTTTAAGAAAGAATGGTTCCTGTGGCTTATATACTCAATGTTTAATTAAAACAGACTAGGCGAAAATCGCATTTGGCCAGGGCTTGTAGTGAATGTCCGAGAGAAAGAAAACGCCTACACTGATTCAATATAGTTGAGTTGTATTTGTAAATTTAATTACCAGTTTTCACAAAACATACCAAAACATTATTATATATTTACAAGTGTATAAAGTGTCCCAAGTGAAACATGAAGTTAAACAATGTAAAACATGAGTGGCGTTTGTGACAATATTTACAAGGTTTCTAGCTGTTTCTGTTTTCCAAAAAAGCGACCAATATTACATATTTTTCTGGTTACACAGTATCTACATAGTAATAGAATAGTTTTAAATCGCTCGCTTTTCTTATTTTGTCGGCGGCGTTTCGACCCCATTCAGGATGTGGGGGCTGTTCAGGACATGTGATGTATGGGACATCTGATTGTTAGAAATACTGAAAGTGTATTGGGGTGATTATACCCGTGCAGAGGTGAAGAAAATAGGGAGGGATACTCACTAGGGGACCCAGCAGGGCTCCCTAGTAAGGGTGAGGTTTTCAGCAATCCTAGTTAAGGTCTGTGTCACAGAGTTCTGTTATAGTGAAATAATTCAGCATCTGCGATTAATGGTCCAGCATGCGGGCGCTTCTCCTATCAATTAGTTTCAAAAAGCGGGTGGATTCTTAGATTCCGAGTTGAAAAAGGACGCGACCGCTTCCGTCGGTCTTCCTGGTACAATGACCTACGGTCCTGGAGCCACACAAGCGTACTCTTGTGGCTGTTTAGGCACCAGAAGAGGTTGATAACCTTCAAAAAGCCTTTTGCTTCACAGCTCCAGACTGACTTAGGCTATTTGTAATTAGAGAGAAGTAGGTAAACTCAAACCGTACAAATTAAACAGCTGCTCCTATGGTACAAAAAAGTGGTATGGTCTAGTTTAGAATTCAATTACCATGAAGTAAATGTAGAGGAATTTATATAGCGCAAATCACCGAGCGGTTTCTAAGCGCTTGCTTAGGGAACCCGCCTGGTATTCCCCTGTGAGATAACCCCGGCAGGGTATCCGCAAGGTGAAAGCCAGGCATCCCGCCGCGAGGGGCCGTTGTGGAGATTAAGCAAGCTATTGCCCAGAGTCGCAGAGTGTGAACCCGTGAATCGAGTAGGCACCGGAGCAAGAATTGTCGAGTCCATGGACATTTTAGGACTCAAGACCCCGCCGAGCCGAGAATTGAACCCTGGTCCCAGGCTGACCTCTGCTTTCAGGTCTGCCTCCTCTAACCAGTGAGCCACACTTCTCCACAATTAAGCACAAGTCAAAGATTAAAAACAATGAATCAGAGGCTAACTGGTTAAAAACGCAATTTGCCAGACAATGGAGGACAGAAGCGGTTTGTTTCTACACAAGAAAACAATATTCAGATCAACAAAATGGGGATTGAAATACTTGTTGCAGTATGGAGACACATGGGGGGTAACCTTGAGCCGCTATAAAGAAGAATACACATGGTCTCACTTTCGTCTCAGATAAGCAGAAGAGAATGAGCTGATGTTGCCAGGGCAGCTGTTGGAGATTCAGTTATCCAAGTAATCTCTCCCTGTCCCGGGGGTCTTGAATTCATGGGCTTATCTACATATCCCTAGGCAATTTTGCGGGATTTAGGGCGCTTCAGGGCGTTCTAGAGCTTGTGGCTACATCGCATCGAGACGATTTAGGCCGCCATCTTGGGTGAAGGAAACCAGGTGAGTGCCGAGTATTGGGCACCATCTTGGTTGGGGGGCTAGTGCTTCCATCGTAGGACTCCCGCGTATACGGATATAGAAGATGCCCATCCGTCAAGCACGCAGCGCCAGAGGTAAGCCAGTTTGCTCCTGTTCGCACACAGGACGCAACCAGCGCCGGCTACGCTGCCCCTCCTGACCCTTCCCGCTTAGTATACTCTAGGGAGGAGCTGACGCGATTAGATCAGCGGCCCATCTTGAATGGTAGGTTAGCTACCAGTTGCATGGGGACGCTGTCTTGCGGCTTGCTTAATGTCAGGTCTCTTAGCTAGCTCCATGTGGAAATATCCCTCCTCAGAGACACATGAGCTAGATGTCCTCTTTATGACAGACGTGGGTCAGGGCTGATTAGTGAGGTGGAATTGGCATTGGCCTGTCCATCAGGCTAATTAGACATAACCCCCCGAGTAGGGAGCCGATGGGGTGGGGGGGGGGCCACGGGGGGTGAGTTGGTTTTATTTTTAGAGACACCTTGGACCTTTCACTGTTGGAGACTAAGGCAGTGTTGGGTTTTGAACTTATGGGCTTTTCTCTGAAAGAGCAAGGGGGTGCCCTGCATTCTGGGTTGCTGTGTTATAGGCCCCCTGGAAAGGCCCCGTCAGCTCTACCTGACCTTTTAGACCTTATTCATGATCTGTCCAATACTCACGCTAGATTACTAATTCTGGGGGACTTTAACCTCTGGCCTAATGGGCCTCTGGATTCAGCGTTCAGAGACCTGTGCCAGGCCTGTGATGACATACACTTACAACAGTTGGTGTTCTCCCAGACACATCTTAAGGGTCATGTTCTTTACTTAGTCTTTGCGAATGAGAATCAGGTCACTATTAGGAACATTGTTTCCCAATGTTGGACTGATCATGCCTTGGTTCAGTTTTCTCAATCTCTCCCCGCCATCACGTGGAGGCGTGACAAGATGGGAGTGACCAATCTCACTAGTCAATGGTCCAGACTGCTGAAACAGTCTAGTTTCCCCACCCTGCTAGCTGGCGGCTTTATCTTGGGAGGAAACGTGGAGGAGAGCTATATGCATCTCACCCAGCAAATTACTGATTCCCTGGATAAACCCTTACGGAAAGCAAAGGACAGGCCCAAACTTGCCATGCCTTGGTACTCTAAAGACCTTCTCCAGCAGAAGCTACGGTGTAAGCAGGCGGAGAGAGCCTGGCGGAAGCAATACCTAGAGCCGGACAAAGCCTGTTATAAACAGGCCCTCCTATGCTGTAAAGCGCAAATCAAATGTGCCAAAGCCAAGTTGCTCGAGGAGACGCTGACGCAGGCAGCAAATAAGTCCCAAACTCTGTTTAAAATTAAGGACTTATCCCATCCGGCCAGCGTGGCCAATTGCATTCCGGCCTCCCAGTCCCTATGAGACTCCTTGGCAGCGGCCGTTGACGACAAGATTGCCACCATCTTGAGTGGGCTTTCTGATTCAGCTCCCCCCTGCTCCCAGTCCCAGATGGGTACGGCCCCTTTGTCCATCAGTGGGACCCCCGAGGCTGTGATGGAACAGGCACGGCTTGACTGTTTTCCAATCCCCCTGTTAGAGGAGTTCTGCCAATTGGCAAACGGTGTGTCCTCTGGATCTCCTATGGACCCGCTGCCCCATAGATTGTGGAAGGTGTTTCAAGAGGAACTCTTTCTGCCTCTGTTTTCCATCTGCTGCCAATCCCTCAGCACTGCTACGGTTCCGGATAGCTGGAAACTTGCCGAGCTCTCCCCTCCTGAAGAAGGCAACATTGGACCCCTCTTGTTTGGGAAACTTACGGCCAATCTCGCTGCTTCCATTTCCTATTAAGATTCTGGAAAGGTGGGTCACTAAACATCTGTCCAGTTTCTTGGAAACCAACACTTGGCTGGACATGGCCCAGTTCGGCTTCAGGCCTGCCCACGGCACCAAATCTGCGCTAGTGGTTGTCCTGTATGATCTTCATTCACGCGTCGACTCAGGTTATGCAGCTTTTTTTAGTGCTGCTTGATATGTCGGCCGCGTTCGACACGGTCAGCCACGCCATTCTCATCAGCAGATTGGAGGAAGCCGGTGTGGCTGGTCTGGCGAGAGACTGGCTGGTTTCCTATCTTCAGGATCGACATCAAGTAGTGGCTCTACCGCCTTTTAGATCTGCCACAAAAAGAGTGGGGCAAGGGGTACCTCAGGGGTCGGCCATTAGTCCCATTTTATTTAATCTCTACCTCCGCCCTTTAGTTAGGCTGATTAAATCATTCGGTATCTCGGTCATCAATTATGCCAATGATATGCAGCTTATCTTTTCTTTGGAAGGTAGAGAGGCTGTGTCCCAGGAGACCTTTCATCGCTGCATGACAGCCACTGCAAACTGGCTGCGCACTAACTCTCTTCTGTTTATTGACTCAAAAACTGAAGTGTTGTACTGCTCCATAGATCACATTCCTCGGCCGGTGGATATTTGGCCCACTGCTTTCCAGGGTACAGTTGCGGCAGCAGATTCCGCTCGTAATCTGGGCGTTACGTTTGGACCAAATTTGCAGCTGAATGTTTTTGTAAATAAAACTATTGCTACATGTATGATGCTGCTTCGCATCCTACGTAAGATTCTCCCTATGCTCCCGGCTCAAGCTAGACCAGAGATAGTGCATAGTATCATTCTCAGTAGGCTCGACTACTGCAACGCACTGCTTCTGGGTGCCCCTGGTATTCGATTGGAAAATTGCAGCGCATTCAGAATATGGCTGCTAAACTGGCCCTTTCTCGACTGCGTTCGGCTTCTTCATTCCTTGTGCTTAAGGACCTCCACTGGTTACCTGTCCACCAGCGCATTTGTTTTCAAGCGTTGTGTATAGTGTTTAGGGTCCTCCATGATCAGGGGCCTGTCCCGCTACAAGAGCTTTTCTCCTGGTATTCGACCTCCAGATCTTCATCGGCATATCTGGTCACAGTCCCTAAGATCCGGAGGATACAGATGGGAGGCCGTTCCTTTGGATATACTGCGGCCAAACTCTGGAACTCTCTGCCAGTGACTAAGAAGCACGGGGGAACTCTTCTCATTTAAGAAAGGCTTGAAGTCCCATCTATTCCCTAGGGCAGTGTAGTACTGTGTTTTGCGTTGGTCTGGATAAGTCAAAGCGCCAGGATACCCACTGGGTGACAGTTCGCGCTATACAAATACGCAATACATACATACATATCCCTAGGCAAATGCTCTCCTTCAAAAACACGACAAAACACAAGCCCTATAAAACAGATCACATTGTCCCTCTGCTCCATTCCACTATGTAGTTTTGCCTGGAAACCGGCCTTTGGCATGGTCACATTTCTAGAATATGCTTTACAAAATTAAGACACCAATAGAGAATAATAACAAAAGATTTTTTTAATGTATTTATTTTTATGAAAAAGATTTTTTGCCATGCTTTTAAGAATAAGGATAATACTTTCTATACAAATATAAAGGTGTTTAAATATGAAGATCTCATGATGGAAGGAAACAAAGGTTTCTGGATTCACATATGAATTCACAGCCATAGACACTTCTATAGCCATTATGATCCGGTTTCTCCTAGATAACAGGCTACAGACCACATACTTAGCATTAAATAGGAGTGAGGCACACCCATTTGGTGCGAGGCCATCTGGAAAGGTTTGGTCTCAAACTTCACTCTTCAAAGGAGAGGGGTCTTGCTATTGCAGCTAGTCATCGGGGGAGGGGGGCATTCGAGCTGTGCCTCACCAACTGCAAGTATCTAAAAATGCCTGCATACTTAATAGGCCATTGTTTCCCCTTAACCCTTGGAGCTGCATTAGTTAAACAACCATTGCCCTAAGGCATTGCTATGCATATGCAAGTAGGCTGTCAAAATGCTTCCACTCTTCGGGCTATTCGAAATATCCTGCCCTTTTTAACTCAAATTAATAACTTCATGCTTCCTAGCAGGAGCTAACTGGAATCTTGGCAACGGCCTTCGCTTCAATCTACACCTTGACCTTTGAATAAGATTCAGTGAACAAATGTGATGCAAGTATAATACAGGATGTCATTTGGGAAGCCATAAACACACAAGATTTTTTATATTGCCATCCCACTGAACAGAAGTTAAGGTATGCGCTATACACAGTTCCCTGGCCAACTGGGTGGCCCATTATGGCTTTCATAGACAGGCCTCTCATGAGTAGACCACAAAGGTGGATTCCCAGACTCGTTTCACAATATAATATTGGTTATACATCATTAAAAACAGCTAACTGCTGCAATCCTCAGTCACAGAGCATTAAAAAACTTGAGAAAGTTGCACTTGCAACATACAAAAATAGGAAACGCAATAGTATTGGCTGGTATGCGTGCCATACCATTGGCTTTCTAACTTCTCTAAGACAGAAGTGAAATCTGCTTTAACCACTGTTTAATGGGCTTAGTGCACAATATGAATTACACATAATATTACACCATACCATTCTTTATTACTATTTTTTCTTTTTAACAAATGAGATCCTTTATTTACAAGCCTGCCACAAAAATCAGATCAGGTTGCTGCAGAATTAACATGTTTACAGCATTGACAAAGGGGTCTTGAGTAACACTCCGACAGGACAATGTGATTCGCTCTCAGGAGGTCTACAGTACAGCTTAATTCCGTAAAGCGCGACAAACCTGATTCTGTTGCGGGAGGCTTCTAGCAAGGGGCCCTTTCGCAGCAGTGGGCTGAGAAGGTGCCTGAGAGGATGGTAGATCACCCCATTTTCTGGGGCCGCTTCGTTCATCTCCTTTCTTGCTGACGCTGTTCTCTGGACCTTTTGCTTGTGCGTGCTCTGGTTTGGTGATGCTCTCATCCGCCTCGCGGCTATAAAGCACAAAAAAATAATAAGTGCTAATGGTCTTGAGTATGGAACAAAGTAAGCAAAATCCCAGATGTGAACTGTAATAAATATTTAAATGTGCATTAAGAAACAAGATACACTGCTACCAAATTAACTGTATGAATGCTTTCCTTTAATTGCATACTAAAAGGACATTAGAAGAAAAAGAAAAAGGTAGCAGAACTTGCAGGACAGAAAGACGTGCACCAACTCCTTGGGATGTCAACAACAAATGAAGATTCAGAAAAAAGAATACATAAATGTGTTCAAGAAAAGCATGAGCTGCCAAGATTAGACGAACGCACCTACTGACAGGGTACAGAAGAGACAGCAGAGACACAGGACAGGGATCAGATGAAACAACTGCAGCCTGGTTCCCACTGTTTTGAGATTTCTACAGCTTAAAAAACAATCATACCCTCATTCACGGAAGGAGTACAATTGGAAAATCGATAGAAATTTAAATAGTGCACACAGTAGGGCCAGACCCTAAATAAACAGTTTGTTATGCTCCTTATTTATTCAAGTTGATTTTATTTGGGCATGTTCAAGGGTATGCAATCAGCAGTTTATTCATAGAAGGGATATGGCAAGAACCTATAAATGGAGATTCAGCTGACACCCCCCCCTAACCTCAGACTAAATTGTAGGCTCACAAAATGGATGTAAGTGGCTTACCTTCTCTCCCCTCTCTCTCTGGGGGTGCCTCCCTGTTCTTCATCATCACTGAAGTTTAACTGCTCCGAGTAATCTACTTCGCTCTGAGAACCTTAAAAGATACAAAAATAGATCCTGAGCTACAGACTTGGACAAGATTCAGAAAGATCAGTAGCAGTAGACATAAAACATGCCATTCGGCAGGTCCATACATATCCCAAAATGCAGCATACAAAGGAAAACATCGAAGGCAGACAGATTCAGCCAATCAAACACTAGAGAAAACTGTAGTTCACTTGAGTTACAAAGACAAACTTGCCAGCCTTAAGAAAAGATATCTAGGGCATGTTGAAAATATATCTATGTAGCGGCAGTGCTGGGCAAACAAACTAAATAAGCACTATCTTTGGGTCTCTTCCCCAAAAATTTGTGAGATGAGTACACGGAATATGAATATATATATATATATATATATATATATATATATATATATATATATATATATATATATATATATATATATATATAAAAATCGAAACTGACAAGTACTTACTGTGAGAAGGTGGCCTGATATGCAGTGCTCACTATTCTAGTGATCCCTATGTATCAGTCCAACAACCCTTATTGATGATTGGTTGTAAGTCAACCTTATAGACCAGCTATCCTAGTAGCGTGGATACGAGCAGTCTTCGGGCTAAACTCTAGAGGGCGTGTTAAGCCAGCTGTTATACCATCACATATACCCCTTGAACACCAAGTGAAAGGACACCACACAAGTGGTATTTATTTAGATCACAACAGCCCTGTACTCTTTATGAGGACAGGGTACTAAGCACACAACAAAACTCTTACGAAAATACTTTGAATGGCACAATTTACACAAATGCCCGAGGGGCACGAAAAACCATATACTGTGGAATGCGAAATTACTAGCAGGTAAGTACTGGACTAATAGGCTTTGGAATTGCTAGGACTACGTTACTGAACCTTCAGATTACTAGTAGGAGGCCTAGGGGACTAGGGTGCAGAGTGTGCACTCTCACGCGGGATGCAGGACAAAGTCTATGGAGGCTAGTAAAGACAAAGGTAGTGTTCTCAGGCGAACCCGATAAGGTAGGTTGAAAACGACTGTGGATCTAGACCCTTGGATAGTGAGGCTATGCTGGGGCACCGAAATGCCGAAGTTACGTAGCCCAGGGGCTGCGGCTGCATAGGTCTGAAAAGACGTCGGGAATCCTCGTTGACGAACCAGGAGCCTGATGAAAGAGTTGCTGGCAGGCGACCAGTGAAGAAGTTCGAAGTGATCCAAGCCTGGATCGAAGATGGATGACACCTGAAAGCAGAGGGGACCAAGTTCTTAATCACTAGCCAGTGGGCACCAGGTTGGCACCGGGCGAAGTCACCTCGACCAGGTGAGTGGGCGACGCTGGGCTCTGCAGTCTCACAGACCAGGAGGAGTTGTCGGCAACCAGGATGGAGGTGCGAGCTGTCCCACGATGGTTGATGCTGTCGACGTCGCAGGACCCAGGATTGGGGCAACAAGTCTGAGCAAATTCAAGCCCACGCGGTGGACCTAAAATGGCGCCTGGCGTGGACCAGGAGGGTCCGGGGTGCTCCTCTTTTCGAAGGGAGCAAGGGCCAGTCTGGAGCAACCAGACCAGCAGTGGTGATGTCGTCGGTCGTCGTCGGGAAGGCCACAAGCCAGCGGGCTAGTAGCCAGACAACGCGGTGAGCAGCAAAAAGCAGAAGGGCCCCACGCAGATCTCGTGGATGCTGGGAGGCTGGACTTCGGTGCTGGAGCTGCTCAGGGTCGGGGCTTCTCGGACCCCAAAGCACTCACCAGAGGATCCCTCGGCGGTCGTGCTGGATAGAAGTCGTGCAGTTCTGATGATGGCCGGTCCCTCGAGGTCTCGTCGCACCTACGGTTCTCAGCTTAGCTGCAGAGGTAGGTAGAGGTCAGAGGTGCCAGGGAAGCCGGGTCTCGTAGAGCTGGTCAGTCGGATTCCGGAGGAAGGACGTGCAGAAAACCGCAGAGTTCTTAGATGGTGCCTGCGGATGCAGGGTGACTACTGCTTATTCCACAAGGGAGAGATCTTGAGTCGAGAGTTCCTTTCGTAGAAAGTAGTTTCTTGATTCAAAGATGATCTCATTTGGAAGGGTCCCCGCTCCTGCCTTTATCCTAAAGAAAGGGGTGGGTACGCGACTAGGTCCTGCCCTAGGGGTGAGACCAGGAAGGGTGGTGGTTACACCCCTCTCCCATGCCGGACTTTCCCAAGGCCAGGGGCTGGTGTGCCCCTGGAACTGGTTCTAGCCGGCAGATGCGTAGTGAGCACCGGGGTGCCACTTGCAGTCACCTTCCTGTAAAGCCCTGCCTACCCAGGATACACAAAACCCTGTCTGGGATGGTGCTAGCACCGCCCCTGACAGGAAACCCTTTGTCCAAGCTCCCCTTGCTGGAAGGACTCCCAGCTGCAGGGGGTCAGACTCGTGTCTGTGGTGGCAGCATCCATTTTGTGATGCTGAGGCTTGAGTAAACTTTAACCGGGGTTCACAGTTACATACATGTCGTGTCCCTCTAGAAGGGTGGAATGCTAACCCCGTCGCCAGAATTGGCGAGGGGTTAGTATTCCAATTCGTATGACACCTTACTCGACATGTTTTGATAAAGCGATACCAAAGATAGCATTTAACCGCGAGGATTCTAATGCACTTAAGAGTATATGGTATGCGTTATCATGGAACAGCTATTAGGACTTGGTTCCGCAAGCTGCAAACGGGCTCAGCTCATGCCAGAGCACCATCTCACACGATTCCAAGCACTCTGCCTTCAGGATTGTCAAGGCCTGCCATAGGAGTGACTGATAGGAATCTGTGTGTCCATTTTAGGGTTAGATATAGGTATACTATATCTAAAGCAAAGGGTGATTACACCACCTTGCCCCAGCTGTCGTGCAGCCAGTTTTGTCCGATTTAGATGGCCAGCCAGGGGTGGCATAATACATGCTGCAGCCCCTGGTAGGCCCTGGGTACACCTATGCCCTGAGTTACAGGGTCTGATAAGGTGGCCCAGTACCAATTGGAAATGTACCTAAGGTACATGGAATCCATTTTAGAGAGAGCAGTAGGCCTGGGGTCCTGATTGGCAGGGCCCCAGGTCAACTAAGTCGGAAAACCAGCAAAACACCAGGCAAAAAGTTGGGGGCAACCATAGTCCGGTATCCACCTTCCTACAGCTTGCCCGCTGTAATGGCAGCCAGGTGCACCTTAATGGACGAGAATTTCAAAACGCAAATAGGGCAAAACTACATCTTCCTGCCCTTTGGTGGGACTTCACTTATTTTGCACACACCACATGTAAAAACGTTTCCATTTGCAAGCATAAGAGTGTCTTGTGGAAGGTCTACTTGCCTCTTTCAATATGGTCATGCGGTCCTGTGGAAGACCTAAGAGCCCATACTGGAGGACCTCAGGAGCCATGCTGCCAAGTTCAGTGATGGAAGGTTGGAGTGATGAATCCCATCTTGGACAGTAGGTCCGGTCTGCACGGCAGCCGCTTGTGTGGACATACTGACAGATGCAGAAGTTCCAGGTACCACCACTGCCTTGGCCAGTCCTGAGCAAACAGTATCATTGTGGTGTCCGAGTGTGATAGCTTGGTCACCACCTTCGGGATGAGAGGAAGGGGTGGAAAGGCGTACACAAATGCCCCCGACCAGTTGATCAAAAGGGCATTCCCAGTCGATCCTGGTCGGTAGTACCTGGAGGCAAAGTCTCGGCACTTTGTGTTTGTCATCCACAAACAGATCTATGCTTATGTAATCAACCACTTCGTCGTTGAGAACCCAGTCCTGATAATCCTCACAGTGGCGGCTGGGGGCATCCGCTTGAGAATTCTGCTCTCCCGGCAGGAGAACTGCTGTGATGGATAGATTCCTCGCCAGAAGCCAGTGCAAAAGGGTCTGTGCCTCTAGCCACAGCCACCATCACAGAGTCCGTGGTGGATCGGACTTCGGAAAGGAGGGATCCTCTCCGGTGTACAATAATTCCTTAGAATTCACGCCGGTGCAGTCGAGAGTGGCCGGCGAAAGGAAGATGTCCATAACCTGGCTTAAGATGCCCCGGTACCAATGGAAGTAAGTCGAGAAGACGTCTTCTGGTTTTAAGGTTTTCCAAAGTTACTGAAGTAGTACTCTGCTGAATTGGCATAGGAATGTTTAGCTTGCAAGCCCCCCTAGAAAGCACTTCCTGCAATGTGCTCATATCGTCCACCGGAGAGATCCTCAACAGTGAACTGTCGGTAAGGGTGGGCGAGTAGTCTTTGAGGAGTATGTTGAGGAGGTGGAAGGCATATGAGAGCTATGCCTCCTTCTGCTGCGTGATCTTGATATCCTACTGGAAGGTGGTGCAGGAGAGCTAGTGTGAGCTCTACCTCTTGGCGGAGAAAGATCTGCATCTTGTGCTAGGCGAGCCAGAGGGGACCTGTGCTCAGGACTCAGACCCCACTAGTGTCCACTGACTGCGTAGGCTCAGCCCAGTGGTGTAGTGGTCGCATCTATTTGGGAGAGAGGTGAATGGATGGAGTCCTCTCTATAACAGGAGAACGAGGTGTGGAGGGAGATTTCCTTCCTTATGAGCCTTTTCTATTGAACGTTGATGTCCGGAGGGCTAGTCCTGGCTACTTGAGGAAGAAATAACCACCTCTGGAGAACTGGACCTGGCGATGGAACGATGGGTGCCTGCTCTCAACGTCTATGGAGACGAAGAGAAGCTTACAGGGACCGACACCGACTGAGACCTCTGCCCCGACGTCGTCCGGGACGGAGATCTTGGTCTCGATGTCTATATTCACGTTCCCGGCGGAGACATGCGCCTAGTCGCCGACTGCCTAAACGGAGACCCTTGTCTCGACGTCGCTCTCCATCACTTCGACGGAGGACTCTGCCTCAATGCTGAGCGGCGCATCCTTTTTGACAGACTCCTGCTTCAACGTTGATCTTTTCTTCGATAGAGGGTTCTGGCTTGACGTCAAACGCCTTTCCTTCGACAGAGGACTTTGCCTCGGCGTCTGCTGTGAAATGGACGGACACCCCTGCCTCAAGTCTAGTGTCTTGCTGAGGTCAACTGAAGCTTCTGTCTTTACGTAGACTAGTGAAAATCCGACAACTTGTGCTTCGATATGGTCGCTTATGTCTTGATGTCGATGTCTGTCTCAACGTCTATCATCGCTGAAGCGTCGACGGTGGAGGATCTTGTCTCGACACAAGGCCTTTTTAACTCCAATGGCGACTTGGTCCTCTACGACGACTCCGCTGACGTCGAGCCAGACGCCAAAGGAGAACATATCAGGACCTTGCTCCTCGTCTAACACGTTCTCTTCTTTCTCCTTACAGGAGACCTACCTCTTTCTGAGAGGCCATAAAGACAGATTTTCTCCCAGACTTTGATGGTTCTTCTAGATTGTTTGCTGTAGTGTTAACAGGAGACAGGAGAGAGACCCAGGGAGGCAGAGAATGCACACTTCATGCTATGTTATGTTAAAATGAATTTATAGAGCGCACAGCTACTCAAAAGAGTATCCCGGCGCCAAGACAAAAAAAGACCATATGCAAGAGGAGAAAGACTAGAGAGAAAAGGAAACTTAAAGAAGAGACTGATAATGTTTGTTGGAACAGCCAGGTTATCAGTTGTTTCCTGAAGGCGAGCAGATTAGTGACTGAGTAGAGGGGGCAGCCTATTCCAAAGTCCAGCCACTTGCACTTGGAAAGAGCGACCACCTTTGCGGGCTCTAAGGTACTTAGGGGTGACCATAAGGTATTGATGCGCAGATCTAAGATCTGCCAGGTACGTAAAAAGAGACTCTTCTACAGATGTACTTTTCTCCCGTACCATGTAGAGCCTGGAAAGCCAGGACCAGAGCCTTGAAATGAATTCTACTGCGGACAGGTAGCCAATGCAGATTCTTGAGATGGTAAGAGGTCTGCTCTCTGGGTCGAAGACAACACAGCCCTGGCTGCCGCGTTCTGCACTACCTGCAGTCTATTGAGTAGATATTCCGGGAAGTCCAGAGAGAGGACATTGACATAGTTCAATCTGGAGATAAGGGCGTGAATTACTATTTTCCTATGAGAGGTCTGTAGTAAAAATAAAAACCTCCGAAGCATCTTCAGGATACCGAAACAGGTTGCGACTGCCGGCTGAACATGAGCTACCATAGAGAGGGCATCGTCCATTTTTATTCCTACATTCTTTACAGTACTGACTGCAGCCTGGGGAGTGGACAAGTCTTGGGGCCACCATTGTTTCCAGGCATCCAACAGGGGGGAGGCGAAGGAAATAATTTCGGATGTCTGTTACATTTCAGGTGATTATGTTGAAACCAGGCAAAAGTTTCTTTCAGGCACTTGTTGATCTTCTCTCCATTGAACTCCTCTCCCTTCCTACAGGTGAACAACAGTTGTGTGTCTTCAGCGTACGATATTATGGTCGTCTGGTTCTCTTCAGCCACAGTAGCCATGGGGGCCATATACAGATTGAAAAGTAAGTAGCGTTTGCTGACCGCTCCTGGACTCCACAACTATGCCTGCAAACTAAATCCAGAGATTCCCCACTACCGGCTCCCATGAGAAGAATCAGACGTCAAAGGAACCCTGCACCAGAAGGCCTTGTTGAGCTGAACCAACAGTGCAAGAGCAACCCTCAAAACCTCAACTTATCTCTGCTGTTACTGGTTTCCTCCGGGCACCTTCCAGTGCAATGCCTAAAGCCTGTGTCTGTCCTTTTGAATTTCCCAATTGAAAAGCATTAGGCGTCTGACACTGTATTTGCACCCTGCACCTGGTCACTGCTGTGCCGCTGGTGGTGTACGACTGGTGCTGCTTTGTGCCCCCCCCCCCTACCCCCCCCCCCCCCCCTGAGCTTGCTCCAAACCCCAAAGCTTGGCCCTTGCAACCGATCTACTTACCTGCAAGCAGCATGACTTCCACCACCCCCAGTCTGCATTGAAACGCATCAGGTCCAGCTCTGAATTGGACCTCTGCCGTTGGTGGTGCAGACTCTCTGCTCACCCGAACATTGCCCACTGATGATGTTAAACTCTGAAGACTGGAACTGTAAGTTGGGTACTTACCCTTGAAACCGTATTGGTGTTTTCCTCAATAGGAAATCATTGAACTGTTTGAAAATCTCATTAAGTATCGACTTTTAAAAAACAAAAGTATTTTTCCTGAAAAATGTACTTACCTTTTTGCAAAGATCTTGGTCTTAAAATAAAACTTGAAAAAAGCTTCTTTTTCTAAAATTGGTGTGGTTCTCCTTTTTGAGTTGTGTGTCAGTTATTGGTCAATGCGTGTGCAAATAATGTCTTAAAATCCTCTGTGTTAGGCCTGTGGCTTCTCGCCCCGCTACCACTAAGAGCACTTGCTTTACATTGAGCCTTGTACACTTCTGGGGAAACTCTTGAATCTGCACAGTATAACCACCTACTGCTATACTATATACAGAGCAAGCTTCCGAAAAAGCCACTAAATGGTGGAATAAAGCACAGCATGTGAATCCAGAAAAGATTTAAGCTGAATAGAATTTTGCTTTTCCCTTTTCTTCAACATATTTTCCCCCTCTAATGAAAAAATAGGTATACTGCAATAAAAACAGCACTTTAACAAAGAAGCATCAGCATTGATCAGAAATGCCTAAAACTTAGGAAAATATTAGGGCAAATATAACAACCTACATTTCTAAATCCATTTTGTGCACCAGAATCTGGCATATGCAGTTTTAATGGATAAGCGGTTAAAGAAAACACATATCTGCTTTACCAGCCCAGCCTTCGTCAGCTTCTGTATCCAAGTTATCCAGCTCCTTCAATTCATTAGCTTTAACGATGGAGGGGCGTTCTACACCTTCGGCAGCCCAAGACTGCGGAGGAGGCGGATGTCGCCCCCTGGCACCTCTAGAGAGAAATAAATAGTTAACTTCATTGTAATGTTCATTACTATCAAACTAATTAAGGTTGAACAAGTAGTATTTTTATCATGTGTTTCCAAACTGACAGAACATTGTCAGCTAAGCCATTACCTATACCGCTTTTACTGCAAAATCAGCCTTCAATACAAGACTGCAGCACAGTAGTGAGCAGCAAAACACCTGCAAAACCAAAATCTCTTTACTCTGTATAATCGCACCCATGCCATCTTATGTTTAAAGCCCAAGAGAATACGCCGTAAAAAAAATAAAATATGATTATACAAAAGTGGATTATGATCTGGTGTGCTTGTGAGACCACACCATGTATTAATGATGCATTCTTGATCAGGTTAAGTTAGTTTTCTTTAATCAAACCTTTAGCTCAGCCCAGGGCAGCTGTGGCACATAGCAGTCATGTTTAATCAAGGGACAAGTAAAAAGCATTTAGAAGTACCAAACCAGTTAACTAAGAAACACAAAAATTAAAACAATGTATGTTTTGTTTTATATGCACTGATCCATGCTTGACCACGGCGTTTCTCCAATACGAATGTAACTCTATTGATGCCTTATGGCCGTTATTTGTTTTTGCTCAATAAAAAAAGATTTGAAATTAAAATGGTCAAAAAAATGACAATCTGGGGAAACGGGGCAATGATTATTTTCTCATCGCTTTGAGAAAAATTGGGGTCCTCGGAGCACTTTACTAATTTTACCACGATCCAGTCAAGAAGTAGTCCTGATGATGTGGATGCAGGAAAAATGCGGAGTGTGCTTCTGGAGCCACCCTGGAATTCAAAAGTGTTGGGGGTCGTCTCTGGCCTCAAATCGGTCTCATACTGTGCGTGGGGGAGGAGTGGGGATGTATGGGGAGGGTTTAGGCAGGAGAGTGCAGTGCAGGTCCAGTAGCCTCTCTTCAACAGGTCTCTCGATTCCAGCTTCCTTCAGTGGTTGCATGCAGTTAGGTTTGCTTTCTTCATGGATCAGTAGAGCCCTCTTCGATGTCAGCCACAGGCATGGGGACACCTCAAGTAGGTCAGGACTATCTTGCAACAGGCAATTCATCATCCAGCAGCGGGAAGGCGTTCCAGGGAAGCTGGGCCATCGAGACTGAAGACTTTCTTCAGCTTATGAATCCCTGGTGCTAAGCAGGGGGACTAACCAACTAGCCCTTGGAGTCACTTCTATTGGCACCAATGGAGCTCTTTTCCGCAGTTGGGCAAAGAAGGCACAGTCCTCTTTCCAAGTCCCTCGGTGCAGTGCAAGGAGTGCAATCACTGGCGCACATTCTGATGCTGGCTTAAGTGAGCAGCAGGGCAGTCTTTCTTGTTTCCAGTCCAGTAATGATCTGAGGACTGGGTTTAGGGTACCAGGTATGCCTTCTTGTTGTATATTAGGGAGGCCAATGACGTAACAGTTTCCACAAGGGAAGCCTTCCCACGTTACATTACTTCCTGGGGGCTTGGCCATAAAACCATTGCAGGATAGCCACCTCTACTCAAATCCAAGATGGTGCAAGCCTTCTTCCCTTGTGAGGATGCTGATCACACCCCTAGGGTGTGTACCCAACTTAATGCATCACCTCTGGAAAAATCGGTTCTGCAAAGGGCTTTCCCTCTTAGGAGATGCCAACCTGTCTGCCTATACAAAGGAGTGGGAAGGTGAAGGTGTGATTGTTTGCTTTTATTAGGTTAAGTCAAGTATAACGAATAGTTTCTTACCTGTCGGTGTAGTTTTGCAGCTTGAAGATCTTTCTGGATTCACTATGCTGTGCATATTCCGCGGTCTTGTGGTTGGCAATGTTTTATTCAGGTGATAATTTCTTTACCACTTGTCCTTATATTCTCTTCTATTTTTTTTTTTGACCACCTCTTCTCTCTCCAGCCTCATCTTTCTGGCGGAGGTGGGTGGGTTCGCTAGTGAATCCAGAAAGATCTTCAAGCTGCACTTATCCCAAAGGTGCCTTCAGAATTCCACCTAAATGAGCCAGTGGTCTTGAAACCGTTCTTTCCACAGCCTTTCACACCCGCGGAAAGAACTTTGCACTCTTTGGACATTCACAGATGCCTGAAATTCTACCTGGAGCGGACAAAACCGTTCAGAAAATCTTCACAGCTTTTTGTTTCTTTCAGTGCTCCTCACAAGGGGTGCCCAGTTTCTAAAGCCTGCATTTCCCGCTGGATTTCCAGTGCTATACATTTTTGCCACCAGGCGGCTGGAAAACCACTACAGCGAGCAGTTCGTGCTCACTCTACAAGATCAATGGCTTCATCGACAGCTCTATTCGCAGGCGTCCCTATCAAGGACATATGTAGAGCAGCGACATGGAGCAGTGTCCACACCTTCACTCGCCACTACTGCTTGGATTCTTCTGTGAAAGAGGATGGGGCAGTGGGCCAGGCGGTTTTGAGGAACCTTTTCCAATAAGTCGGTGAGCTTTCCTTTCTATCCCGCCTTCCTGTTTGCACATTTTGTGTAACTGCGTTATTGTCATGTTTTATGATCCTAATGTGTATCTAGTATTCTGATCAGAAATGTGTGACATTTTCAGGTTCACAAATTGCAAAATATGTTTTCTATTTACTGCTGGTTACTCTGATACAAAGCATGGGAATCTATGAAAGTTCCAATACTGGGGCAAGAAAACAAGTTACTTACCTGTAACTTTGGTTCCCCAGTATTGGTAACTTTCATAGATTCCCATGCGCCCACCCGCCTCCCCTGGG
The DNA here is from genome assembly GCF_964263255.1 of Lissotriton vulgaris. Classification (NCBI taxonomy): domain Eukaryota; kingdom Metazoa; phylum Chordata; class Amphibia; order Caudata; family Salamandridae; genus Lissotriton; species Lissotriton vulgaris. Next base: position 769,532,719 of record NC_141685.1, on the reverse strand, counting down.
AAAGCTCAGTCTTATTGATATGCGAGATAGCTGTTCACAACGGCTACGAAAATCTGAGGCTCTGAGCTTCTCTCAGGAAGGTTCTATGAGGTGAGGCTGCTCTGATTGGCTACTGCAGAAGTTTGGTCTCTTTTACAAAAAGGTGGATAAGCTACAAAATGAGATGAGGCCTAGGCCTATTTTTTCACTTTGTGCTTACTACTATGGTATTTTCTATTTACCGAGGCTCCCATTCCGACGACGGGGAATGATGCAAAGCATGGGAATCTATGAAAGTTACCAATACTGGGGAACCAAAGTTACAGGTAAGTAACTTGTTTTCTTCCCTCGAGGCCGGCAACGTCCGCCGCTGAGGTGACAGAACAGGAGGAGTTCGACGTCGAACGGCCGAAAACTCCGGAGCTCTCGGAGCACGAAGAGGAAGAGGACCTCTATTATAATGAAAGGGATTACGGGGACCAGCAGTCAAGCTACGGCTCGGGTTCCTCAATGGCCCAAGACAAGGAGTGGCAGGACATCGAGGCCGAAAACCCGGAGGAGGCGATGGAGACCTATCCGTCGAGGCCTTCGCCACTGGATGACATCGGGGCATACAACGAGGTAGTCAGGAAGGCAGCAGCAGCTTATGGGGTTAAGCTAGAGGAGAAAAAGCCAAAAGCAGATTTCCTGCTAGAAACATTGCTCCCCACACAGACAAAAAGCCAATTCCTTCCCATGCTGAAAACTATCACAGACCAGGGGAAGGAAGCCTTCAAGGACCCGGCTACATGCAGACAATACTGGGGCAATCTTGTAACTTCTCATTTTTTCGTTGAAGTCTTTCTCCATTTCGGCCGAGCCTCCTTTTCTTTCTCAGCATCTCTGCGGCCTGGTAGTCGAGCGTTTTGGCCGCTCTCTTCGGCGGCGTTGTCGAAGCTTTCTTCAGCTCCTTTTCCTTCGAAGTTGAAGACCCTTTTTCAGGGGCTTGCTTCGACGACCTTTGCTTTTTGCCGGTCTTCAGCCTCCGGGAGTCCTTGTCGAAGGATCCGCTGAGCTCTTTTTCAGAGGATGCAGCTTCGGCCGAACCTTTCGGCGCCGGTGCTCCTTTCGAGGCTTTGAACTCTGCCTTTCGAGGGTCCGCCTCTGGCTTTCGAGGCCCTGAGGGAGTTTTCGGGGTCGTAGACTCTCCTACCTTGTCAGGCATTTTCTTATCGGTCTCTGCGACCCTGAAGTCATCTGGACCTTCGGTGATGTTGTCCTAGTCGTCGGTGTAGAGGCCCAGTTCGTAAAGCGTCGGGGCCTGGCCCTTCCCCTGCATCGTGTGATGAGCTGTCCTCTGCTTCTCTCAAACTCTGAGTGTCTTCGGCTTGAAGACGGAGCATGCGTTGCAGTCTCTGCTCTCGTGGTCGGTAGGCAGGCAGAGGTTGAAGACCGGGTGTTGGTCCTTCTGCGCAAACTTGTGGTGGCAGTTTTTGCAGAATTTAAATGGAGTCTTGTACATCCCTCCGCTCAGGGGGCCCCTGTATGCGCATTCCTCAAAGGACGCCGAAGATCTCGATGTTCTTCTCTTTCTTCGTCGTCTCCTCTCTGATGGTCTTCTCCCAATCTTTTCCGGTCTTTACCGTCGAATAGTAGTTGTATTTTCTCTTCTGGAGCTTCACGCGACGATCCAGACCCAGCGGCGGAAAAAAGAATCTGAAGATGGCGCCCAAGGGTGGTAGCTTCTGCCGGAAGCATGCCGACGTCACCGAAGGTACACCAGAAGGTGGGACGTCGACACCCACCTGGGCTATGAAAAAAAAAAAAGAAAAAGACTACGATTCCGGACCCAACCACCAGATTGCGGAATATGCACAGCATAGTGAATCCAGAAAGATTCACGCTGCAAAACTTCCGATGTTTCGGTGCAATGACCACACTTTAATTGTTAAACACCGCGCTTTGGCGGGTCCCCGGATTCACCTTTACTTTGGCCGCCATCTTGGGGGAAGGTTTGGACGCCTGGCGCCATTTCGGCTAGCAGACCAGCTGTCACAAGGACACGCTGACCTGCATACAAGGTGGGCATTGTAGGTGGGCTCCCCTTTCAGGACCTACACGTGCGCCTTTCCTTACTGCATCTGCGCGCGACAGGCAGTTCAGTCTACAGCTATTCTGCGTTAGTGCGGCAGTGTTCTTAATATCCCCATTTTGCTATTTAATTTTATTTCTGTTGCATTTACCCTGTTTTTAAGCCTTGCGCCGTCCCCTTACCTGCACTTTAATTGTTAAACACTGCGCTTTGGCGGGTCCCAGGATTCACCTTTACTTTGGCCGCCATCTTGGGGGAAGTTTTGGACGCCTGGCAGCGCCATTTCGGCTAGCAGACCAGCTGTCACAAGGACAACCTGACCTGCATATAAAGCAGCCATTGTACGTGCAGCGTTTATCGCGCAGCGTTTCGCCGTAGTGACGCCGGAGTCACGCCAGAGTCCAGCCCGTCTGCGCCCGTACACGCTAAGACCGGGCTAAAGGGCGGGAGACTCTGGTCCCGAGGGCTTTAGGTATGCCTCCCCGGGATTTGCCCTTATACACCTATTAGGACTTCGCTCGGTTGCGACCAGCCATTGCACTTGCCATTTTTCTTGCCCGCCGGATACTCTACAAGAAGATTTCTATTGTTCTTGTCTTCGCACATGAGGTAGGTCTTCAGCACCTTGTCTTCATAAGCCCCCCTCTTTGTCTGCTATCTCCCCTAGGCCGCCTATCCAGAAGGATTCGGGCTTCCTAACACTAGATCCCTAGTGAAAAATAATCGCTTTTTGCGATTTTATCACTGCTAGAAAGCCCACATGGGTGTTTCTCATTGAAACTTGGGCCACCGAGTACTCGGGACCTGATTTGGTAGCGGCCGTACCAGATGGATATTCTTTGGCCAGATTGGATAGAGTGGGGCGCCGAGGAGGAAGCCTTGGAATTTTGCACAAAATTTCTCACACATGTCACAACGCTAAACTTTCCAGGCCCTCCGACCATTTTCAAGCCCTACACTTTCTTATAAAATCCCCCGACGCCGAGCCTTTTGTGGGCATACTGGTCTATAGACCGCCCGGATCTAGGACAGAATTTAGTCAGTCTCTACTCAATTTGTTAGAACCATATTTTGGGGCCCCTAATCTGACAGTTCTTGGTGATTTTAATTTTCACCTAGATAATACGGACTCGAAAGTCTCCTCAGACCTTTTGGACGCACTATCTGCATGTGATCTGTACAATTGGTTAAACATCCCACCTATCAAGCCAGTCACATTTTGGATGCGGTTTTCTCAAATGATGTAAGTCTTCAAACAGATGTTCCCATTCCATTGTCCTTGTCTGACCACTTCGCTGTCCCTCTTGAAATTTCGATTGCTCCTACCCCTACTAAGGCCATCTCCACTCATACTATTCTTGGGAGGAATTTGAAGATTACTACTAGTACCTCGCTGGCCCTTCTCATGGAAAACTTTAATACAGCCCTTTTTGATGACATCAACTCAGCTGCTTCAGAATTCTCTAAAGCTATTAGTACAGCAGTTTATGTACTGGCTCCTCTCTCCTCTTGCTATTCTGCAAGAAAGAAACCTTCCTCACCTTGGTTTTCAGAACCTCTCAGGCTTGTGAGACAAAAATGTAGGAAGCAAGAAAGGCTATGGCGGACGAGTTGGAACCTTGATGAGGGAAAAACAAACAGCTCCTAAAGGACTACAAGCTTGAGATAAATCAGAGCTAAACAAGAGCACTTTGCCAACCTTACAACAACTCTTTCCTCTCCCAGGGATCTCTTTAAAATTGTGGACTCGCTTTGTACGCTACAGACGCAAGACCCTGTAGTAAACACCCAGGAATTCTGCGATCAGATCGCAGGATTCTTTCATTCCAAGATCAGGGACATATATAGGGATCTTGAATTACAAAGATCCGTTATCCTTCCTCCGCCTGTCCCTTCCTGTTACCCTGTTACGGAAGAGATCTCTTCCAACACTCCAAAAACTATCAGAGTTTCCGCCGTTGTCCCATCAGGAGCTCGACCTGCTCTTAAACAAGACTTGGTCTGGATCTCCACTTGACCCTTGCCCCCTCAAAGTTCTGAAGGAGTGCAGAGACCCCCTCCTTCCTCCCCTGTTGAATATCATGAATAGGGCCATGAGAGAGGGCATTTTTCCATCTCAATGGAAGAGTGCTGTGGTCAAGCCCCTTTTAAAAAAGTCTACTCTAGATCCCGAGCTGTTCAAGAATTACCGCCCTATTTCCTTGCTTCCTGCGCAGGCAAAGATGCTGGAGACGCATCTGAACCAACATCTGGCGGCCTTTCGACTCCGCGGGTCTCCTTGACCAATCGCAGCATGGCTTTAGGAGATACCATAGCACCGAGTCAGCCCTCACGGTCGTACTGAACAGCATCCGTATGGAGGTAGACCAGGGACATTCCACCGTCCAGGTCCTTTTGGACCTCACAGCAGCCTTCGATACCCTGTCTCCCTCGGTCTTAACATCTCGGCTGAGGGAGATAGGGGTGGAAGGGGCGGCTCTGAGTCTGCTGTCCTCCTTAGACCAGAGGGTTCAGAGGGTCAAGCTGGGAGAGTTCCTATTCTCCATCCCTTCCTGTGCAATGTGGCGTCTCTCAGGGGTCGGCATTAAGTCCAACCCTGTTTAACATCTACGTGACGCCGCTTGCCAGGTTAATTAGATCTTACGGGATGGAGGTAGTCTCCTACGCGGACGACACACAGATCTTTGTGTCCCTCTCCCATCTTGGGGACCCGTCCCCGCTCAACTTTAGGAACTGCATGCAGGCAGTGTCCCAGTGGATGATTTACAATTCACTAAAGTTGAACGGGGAAAAGACTGAGATCTTGTTGTTTGGCTCCAACATTAACATCTGGTCACCTGAATGGTGGCTGCCTGAGTTAGGGTCCTGTCCCACTCCCTCGGAATCAGCACGGAACCTAGGGGTAATGATTGAACCTTCTGTTTCCATGACCCTGCAGGTAAATAGAACAGTTGCCACCTGTTGGGGAATGATTAAAATTCTCTGTAAAATAAAACATTACTTGTCCCTCCAGGCACGGAAGCAGGTGGTAGTAGCACTAGTTGCTTCGCGTCTTGATTATTGTAACGCCCTTTACATCGACATGAACAAGAACTTAATCCAACGTCTTCAGACTGCTCAAAATGCGGCAGCCAAATTCGTTCTTGACGCCCCCAGATCGGCGTCATCAACGGCAGCCAGGAAAACTTTACACTGGCTCCTGATTGAGGCTAGGATCACTTTCAAGACGCTCTGCCTAACCCACAGTGCCCTCTCTGGAAAGGGTGCGGGGTCAGGAAACTGTTGTGGCCTTATGCTTCAAGCAGATCGTTACGTTTCTCCTCTAAGAACCTGCTGGTGGTCCCCCGTTTCCAAAGAGTCGATGGGGCGGGAGGGCTTTCTCTTTAATTGCCCCTAAGCTATGGAATGCTCTTCCTTGTGACATCAAATCGCAGGCTTCTGTCCCCGCTTTTCGTAAAGCATTAAAAACCTGGTTCGCAAAGGCGTACCCGTAGATACTCTGTCTATATATTCTTTTGTTAGGCGCCTTGACGCCTTCAGGCAAAGTCTCGCATTATAAGAATCTTTTCATTTCATGGGCACTTGGAGGTACGCATCCTTCAGTTCCATAGCGCACAGCCCGTCTCCTTTTTGAAGCTCAGGATAAATCCGGTGCAAAGACAGCAACCATCAGTTTGCTTAACGCAAAACCAGAATGGGCCTGAACTTGTTCTGGTCCTTCTCTCGCACCCGAAAGCACTGTGAGTACAGACCCTCTCTTAGAGACCGAGGGACATATCTCCCTTCTTCATAACAGGGCAAAGGCCTCTGCTCTGAACTCGCGCAGCTTGACCTGCGAATGAACCGGTGGAATTGCTGGAGGAGGGCTGACAAACGAAGACGGTCTTTGACCCGGCCGGCTTTTGTTCGCTGAGGAACATCAAGCTCTCCCGCGTATGTGCACAATATACTTGTGAATTATTAAATGGTGGTCCGGGACCACAGACAAATCCTTGGAGGAAAAACACCGCTGGTCACCCCTGTGACCAAGTCAGGAGTACGTTTGAAGCCAGAACTTCCTGGCAGGTGGTAGTGGACCGTAAAGTACCGCCCACCAGTGAACAACCCGTAAGGAGGAAAATTTGTAAGAGTAGGAGAGCACCTCCCCGTACTCATGGAAGATGCATCCCCGGTGGTCACACCAGTGGTGGCAAAGCAGGAGGCGACCTAGACGATGAGTAGGTATGCGAATACTCAAAACTAAGCATAGGGACCAACGTCTCTCGCTTACAAGTGGTAAGTAGCCACAGACTCCCCATCAGAAGGGTTCCTTGACGCTGATCAACTGCTCTGCGTCGAGAGTGGAGGTTGCCGGGAACACAAAGTCCCCTCCTACGATGAGGCTCACCACGGAGCGAGGCCTGGAACAAGACCCAGGCGTCAAGTGCCGGCAATGATTCCACGGCGGTAACCCATGACGTTGAATTCACTACAACGTCACCATCACTAAGACATTGACTGTCTCTCCGACATTGACCAACACCTAGACGTCAAGACATCACTACGGTGTCAAACCCTCTCACTTCGACATCAAGCAGCACTGTACCGAGACGCCTAGACATCCATGACGGGGACGTCTGGACCTAACGGCAGACAGCAGAACCCAAGCGACCAAAGCCCCAAAATGAGCATGACTGCCCCGCGACGTCGAGGCACCCCGCGACGTCGACATTGTTTCAGCGTCACGTCGACCTGAGTTCTGAGTTGACGGAGAGTATACCGGCTCTTGACGTCGCCGTCCTCGAAGCAGACCAGAACCGCGTCATAGTTCAGACACGCTCCTACTGGGGAGAACCCCAGAGGTCACAGCATGGGACTCTGTAGAGGACCTACCCTCTCCTTACCCAGAGGCTGAAGATGCCTTCAAAAACTCCCCTGCTCCAAACCTAGGAGCCGAAGCCTCCTGGAAAAGAAGGTACAGAGAAGACAGGTGTCAAAAGACACAGGCAAGCACAGAATACAAACCCTGTGAGCTTCAGCTTTGGGCTTTAATTCAACTTCAGGCAAGCACTTGTCAGAAAGAATTAGTATAAAGACACGAAGTCTGCAGAAAATCTGCCAAAAAAAACAGCAGAATGTAGATAAAGGCCAAAGACGTCGAGTGAAGCTGCCAAAAATCCAGAAATACACAAAAATTGAATTAAAAAAAGCTCAAATTGAAGAGTTAATGCTCCAGGGTCCTACTAGCAGGAGCGGAAAAAAGTACTGAAAGTAAATGGGACCTGCAGGGCATTCTGAGATACTGAGAAAGTTCTGGAAAGTTTCTTTAAAGGCACGGTATCCCTTTTTGAGCCACATAATGGCAGCCTATAGGGGTTGTCTGTCCTTCCCTTCCTCTCTATCATTCCAGAGGCTTTGCTGTTTAAAGGGGAAGTTTTTCCTCTATGGAGAAAACTTGGCAGGCTGTGCTGTGTGTGGTTTTGGTGGAATGTCTAATCGAAGTACTGGACAGTGTAGCCTGTGGATATAGGCTGCATTATAGGTCTTTAAATTCTCTCTTAAGTGTCTGTGCAGGACTGCATTGTTAGACAGCTTAAGAGATTATTTTTGATTGCTCCGGGGTCCACGCTCATGAGCGGGCCTATTCACTAGATTATGACTATACACAGAGATCCCCTAGTACAGAAGAACAAGTTACTTACCTTCGGTAACGCTTTTCTGGTGGATACAGTATCTGCCTGTGGATTTCTCACCTTGTGAATGCCCCCCTGCGTCAGCAACATTAGGAAATTATTTTTGTAGCTTCGTGCCAACGTGGACGACGTCACAGAAGCACATGCATCGCGCGTGGCTCCGCTGACATCACAGACACCATAATAGGCCCATGTCGGCGTGATGACATTAGTTCTGCCCTTTTTTCCGTGCCTTCGAGGCACACGGATGGATCAACAGTAGATACACACAATGTACACAGTACCAAATAATCAAAACACAGTGTGTAGTCAATGTAGGAAAGTAAAAACATTAACACATTTCCTTCAAAAATAAAATATTAACAATACAGTAAATCAGGTATAGAAGAGTGAACAACGGGGAGGCGGGTGGGCCAGTGAGGAATCCGCAGATAGTGTATCCACCAGAAAAAGCGTTTCCTCACCTTGTGAATAGAGTCCCACAGCAGTCCCCACTCCCGGAGGAGGGTGTCCATTCTCCTATACCAGAAAACCCTGGAGAACAGAATGCTCAAAGTGGCCGTCCCTCCTCACTTCAGAATCCAAGCAGTAATACTTCGCGAAAGTGTGGAGGGAAGCCCAAGTCGCCGCTCTACAAATGTCCTCTACAGGTACACCCCTAGACAAAGCAGATGTCATCTCGACCTCCAACTCGGGTTGGTGCACCGGAGTCTTCGAACCCTCTGGCAATGGAGCCTCTTCTTCCTCTCAAATTGGTGATCGAGACGGAACCGGAGAGGGATTCAACACCGGAGCCGGTGTATGCTCCGGCGACTCCATAGGCGAAGCCTCACCTTCCGGATCCAGAACTTCTGGTGAAGGAGAAACCTCCTCCTTACGATGTCTTCTCATTGGCGACTTCGGTCTCGAATCGAAATCCTTCCCAGAATTATGACGTGATCGTGCTTCCTCTTCTTGTGCTTCTTTTTAGCCGATCTGCAAGCATGCCCCGATGACTACCTCGAGGGAGATTGAGCGAGACATCGAGCTCTTCCTGTCCTTTTTACCGTTCATCCTGGCAACCAGGAGCTTCGCCTCTCTCTCACGAAGGGCCTTGGGATTCATCTTCTTACAGGATGGAAACCCCTGGACATCATGGTCCGAGCTCAGGCACCAAACGCAGTCTTCATGCGAGTCCGTGATTGACATCTTACCGCATTCACCACACGGCTTGAATCCGGTCTTCGACGACATATCGCCTGGAAAAAGCGATACAAGAAACACTGACACCAACAAACAGTAACAAAATTACTATCAAAGCTACAGAGCATCCATCGAAAACCAAAAGTGTCATTTTCATTCGGATTCTTTATTCGATGATTAAAAATCACCATAAAAGTACAAACATTGGGGACGTGGCTAAGATGGCGGCCGGAGCGGACGTGTAGCCGCGGAGCTCCTCGCCCTCATCCCCTGAAAACCCTGCTGAAGCCCTAATATTTAGCGCATCTGGCCCCCCACATGTCGCTGCCTGCGCGACACGCTGTGGGGTGCACCCTGAGACCCCAGAAATCGCTGCAGAGGACGACCGCTGCAGACCTTTGTCGCCGCCGCACTACAGGGCGGGAAGACGCCAGGAGCCGGGCCCCGCGCTTGGCGGCTCTCCCTCGGTCCCGAGGTGACCGGGTATTGCTGCGGAGCAACGTGGGGGGGGGGGGGGTCGAGGACTGCTGCCTGGTGACGCGACCCCCTCCGGAAAGAGAAGGCCAGGACTGCTGCCGCTGAGGTGCTCGGGCGGCCCCGGGACTGTCCCGTGGCGCTGCCCTGGAGCGCCACTACTCTGGTCCCCGGCTTGGGCCTGCGCGCACCCCGGACCTGCCGGCGGCGGTGTGTGCGCCCCAGGCTCCCCCGACCAGGAGGCTGACAGCGGACCGGGGAGGGCCTCGGCACGCCACCCCAGGGGCCCCTGGGCCGATACTGGACCACGATCGGCGAAGCGGCTGACGGCTGAGGCTGGCTGGGCCCAGGGGATGCTTCACGCTGGGCCCCGGCTTGGGCCTTGAGGCGGTGAGGAACAGTGCACACGCAAGACCTGGTGCCCTGCCCGGCCCCCCCACGACTCTGCGCGCCGGCTGAGGCCCACCAGAGCTGAACCACCGGGCCCCGCAGGCAGCTGAGCGCGCCACGGGCGGCCCGACGTTATCCGAGGTGAGGAGCTGGGAACTCGGGGGGCCTTTGATCGCGCCCTCGCGGAGGGACAGGTGTTGGGAGCCCGGGATCCGCCCTGTGAGAGACCCTGAGACACTTGTTGGGGAAGCGCGGAGGGCTGTGATCTGTGCCTGGACTGAACCCCGAGGTTTGCACTGCACCCTGATTTTCCAATAGGAGCCAGGTGAACCGGCTACCCTCTTTCTCCACGGCCGGCTCCAGCCCACATGGTGGGGACCGTGCCCAGCAGGCCGCACTCCTTACTCTCCGGCGTACCGAGCTGCGCGAGTGCCGGAACTGGTGGGCCCCCCCAATACGACACCTTCACTGCGCTGGGACATGAACAGTCCGATTCCTAACCCACCTATGTCGAGCACTACGCGCAGAGGGGGTCGTCCGATCAACGAACTCTTCCTGAAATCCTCCTCTAAATCGGGGAAAACCCAATCGCCTACAATGCCGGCGACTCAGACTGTCACCCCGACCAAGGAAGCTGCGGAAGCCCCCATCACGAAATCGTTCCTAGAGTCCCTCTTCAACACGCTGCGCAAGGACTTCCAGACTCTGAAGCAGGACATGAGTGAGCAGAGGGAACTGCGCCGGGACCTGGAGGGCCTGGGGGAAAGAGTAATGGCGGTTGAAGAATCGAATCAGACCCGGGTGGACGATCTGGTGCTCCTCCAACAGGAAGTCATCAGTCTTCAGGAACAGCAGGTGGGCCTCCAGGCCCACGCGGAGGACCTTGAAAACCGCTCTCGGAGGAATATACGAGTCCGGGGTGTGCCATTGAAAGCGGAGGGGAACAGCGTCACGGAATATCTCCAAGACCTCTTCCGAGAGGTTCTCAACGAAGCAGCCGACTTCCCCATCCGCATTGACCGCGCTCATCGGGTGGGGTTGCCTCGCCGAGCTCCTGCCCCCCCCTCCGGACATTTTGGCGTTCCTCCCGGACTGCCCCCTGAAAGAGAGGATCCTACGAGACGCGCGTAAGGCACAACCCATTCGATTCCGTGACCATCCCATTGAACTATTTCAGGATCTCTCGGCGATAACTCTACAGAAACGCAAGGATTTCAGAGTGGTCACCACGTTCTTGAGAGACAAGGGGGTGCTCTACTCATGGGGTCACCCATTCCGTCTGATCTTCAAATGGGAAGGTACCCTGCACCAACTCCGTTCGCTCCAGGACACCTGCGCCCTGCTGGGTATTGAACTCCCCGACGACAACTCGGACGGGGCCTCCTCTCCGGGGTTATCGCAAGCAACCCGACCCCGCTCGACCGAGGGAGCCTGGCAGCAAGTGAGGAGACGCCGAGGCCCCAGACGCACCCACCGCCCGGACCCAGGAACGATTGCGAAGGACAAAGCTGCAGCCATCGAGGAGGTCGTTAAAGACACCACTGTTAAACCCTGAACTGTGCACTGATGGGGGGCCACACTTGCATTGCTACTCCGCAATGGCTGCCACTGCCACATTCCTCTTCATCTAATTTACCTACAGGCCTGATTTGACTTTGGATAGGCCTAGGACTATGACTTGGGGACAAGTTGGGGTTAGGGCGGGCAGGGGTGGTACGGGGAGTTGGGCAAGGGGACGTGGGGGAAGTGGGGGGAGAAGGGGATCGGGGAGGGGAATGTCGGGGTCTGGGAGGGGTGGGATGGAAGGTTCTGGATCCCTCCCGGCGTGGCTTATTTACGTCGACACACACTGGCACTGAGGCCGGGCGCACATAGAGCACACCGCATGCACTGCCAGGTCCACATTTCCCATGTGAATGGCTAATCCTCCGCTGAGAATCCTCACCTTAAATGTGAAAGGGCTCAACAATCCCATAAAGCGCAGAGCCGTCCTGTCCTTTCTAGAAAACTCTGGGGCGAAATCTGTCTGCTCCAAGAAACTCACTTACTCTCCAAAGACTGGCACAGGATGCGCTCCAGGGCATTCCCGACTCAACACTATTTCTCGACCCTTGAGAAGAAAGCGGGGGTGGCTCTTCTGGTAGCACGTCACTTCAAGGGAACCATAGGAGATAAAGTAGCTGACATTAAAGGGAGATTCCTGGCTTACACACTTCAAATAGGGGGGCTGGACATGGTTGTTGGGTCTTTATACGCTCCAAACTCCAAACAGGAACCATTTCAAAAAGGGGCATTAGCAGAGGCACTGCAACCCAATGTTAAGGCGGTACTGGTGGGAGGAGATGCAAACCTCGTGATGAATCCCGACATGGACAGGTCTGGCCACCGACAGGGGTTTGCTGGGGCGATCACACGAGAGGGGAGCCGATGGCGGTCAGAGGAGGGGTTCATGGATCTGTGGCGCGCGCACCATCCCACCTCCCCAGGGTACACTTTTTATTCCCACGTACACCGCACTTACGCACGCATTGATCACTTCTTTGGCAGCGCAGAAGTGTCCTCCTTGATGGAGAATGTAGATGTGCTTCCAGCGGCGCTTTCGGATCACGACGCACTCCTACTGCACTTGCAGACCCCGGCGCTTAGCACATGCAGAGGTAGATGGCGGCTCAACGACGCCCTCCTGCAACACGAAGGGGTGACAAACTCCAAGACCGCATCATAGACTATACAGACTAACGACACCCCGGAGGTTTCCCTGACTGCGGTGTGGGGGGCGCTTAAGGCGGTGGTGAGGGGCGAGCTGATCTCGGTGGCCGCGGCAGAGGCAAAGACTCGGAAGGAAAAGAGGCTCTCCCTGTCGGCACAAGTGCTTGATCTCGAACAAGCCCATAGCCGGACCGGAGCACCCAGGATATGGAGACAGCTTGAGGCGGCTAGGGCTCAACTGGCCAGCTTAGACCTTGACAGAGCAGAGTACGCGGCCCTGCAGCTGCGCCACACGTATTACGTGGGGGGGAACAAAATGGGACGCCTACTGGCGAGTTGCCTCACGGCTAAGACCCTGAAGGCGAGGGTACCCCCCCTGTCCACGCTCAGGACGGGACGATCGCCCACGAAAATGTCCAAATCACAGAAGCTTTCCGCGGGTTCTATGCCTCATTGTACACAGCGGAACCGCCGCCCGAACAGACGCTCACCGAAACTTACCTCCACGACGCGAACATAACGCCCCTGAACGAACACACCAAGGTCTCCCTTGACGTTCCAATCAGAATCGAAGAGGTCATCTCCGCGATTGCGCGCCTCAAGCCTCTAAAAGCCCCGGGCCCGGATGGCTTCTCAGCCACCTTTTATAAGGCTTTCTGCCCCCAAATCGCTCCGCTGTTAACCAGGCTGTTCAACTCCTTCCAGGGTAGAGGTTCCATCCCCCAGGACATGCTGGACGCGGACATTGTGGTTATCCCTAAACCGGGTAAGGACCCGTCCCAGTGCAAAGCATACAGGCCCATCTCCCTTCTCAACATCGATCTAAAATTGTTCACGAGCGTGCTGGCTGCTAGTTTGGGCCCATGTCTACCGGGGATTATTGAGCCAGACCAAGAGGGATTTGTTCCCAGCAGGCAATGCGCGGACAACACTAAACGACTGCTCCATGTCATTGATAAAACTCATTACAATGGCTCCGACGCGGTCCTCCTGTCCGTGGATGCCGAGAAGGCGTTCGACAGGGTGGACTGGGGTTATTTGGACGCCGTCCTGTTGCGCTATGGATTCGGAGACAGGTTCCGCACATGGGTTGCTAGCTGTTACGCGACCCCACAGGCCAGGATCTCGGTTAATGGGGTACGCTCGGAACACCTGGACATTAGAAGGGGCACCAGACAGGGGTGCCCTCTCTCACCCCTGCTTTTCGCTCTGTACATCGAGCCCTTGGCCCAACGGATCAGAGACAACGGATCCATAAAAGGCGTCCATTTTGGCGGCGAACAAACCATGAGCCTGTACGCAGACGACATCTTGGCAGCCCTTGAGGACCCCTCGACGTCTGTACCGGCTTTCCTTTCGGAGGTGGAGCGCTTCGGGGAGGTGTCGGGGTTCAAGATGAACTTAGAGAAATCCCTGGTCCTCCCCTTGGGGCAGAACGCAACAGCGGCGCGACATGACCACCGCACGTACAGGGACTTATCCGTGCAGATGTCAATACCCTACTTGGGCATCTCTTACCCCGAGCACTACCCAGACAGTTGAGGAGAATTATACGATGTTCATCCAAGCCCTCAACGGAGACCTTGCGAGATGGTGGCGTCAGCCGCTCTCCTGGCTGGGACGAGTAGCAGCGGTAAAAATGACCCTGCTCCCCAAGATCCTATACCTCTTTCAGACCATCCCAGTTACGCCCCCGATCAGAGTGCTTAAACAACTGCAGGACTCCATTACACGCTTTTTGTGGGCGGGTAAACGTCCTCGCCTCCGCAGAGACCTCAATACACGAACCACGGTGGAAGGCGGTCTCGGGGTGCCGGACCTTCGCTATTTTCAGGCGACGCAGCTTCGCTACCTCTTAGAATGGAACAGACCTGAATCCGAAAAACGGTGGGTGTTTCAGGATCGCGCCATGGGCCAGATGTCCCTATGGAAGATCCTGTTACTGAGTCGCAAGGACAGGCCCTCATATCTCAAGAAGTCCCCCATCACGAGAACGGTGATGCAGGTTTGGGACAAAGTAGCGGTGCCAAAGGGCCTCACCACGTTCCCGTCCCCGATGTCCCCCCTTTTTGAAAATCCAGCATTCCCTCCAGGTATGGCCCCACGGTCATTCCTGCAGTGGCGCGACTCGGAATGCAAAGCGGCTGGCGACCTCTTCAACCCCGAGGGCTTTATGACAATCGGCACTCTGCAGGACTATTATACGCTCCCACAGATACAACGCTTCCAATACTTCCAGATTAGACATTGGCTTCTAGAGAAAGACGTGCAACCTCATGTAGGCAGACCCCTGACAGTCTATGAACGCTGGCTTCACACGAAACGTAACGACACGCAATCACAGATTTATACGCGATGCTCGGCCCACCTCCCCCTGCTGCTCGGTCGGCAGGACAGAACAGATGGAAACACGAACTAGGGCGCACCTTCACAGACAGAGTGGCAGGACATCTATTTCAGGGCCCACCACACCGCCCGCAATGTGGCCAGTAAAGAAGCAGCGGTGAAAATAGCGTATTACTGGCACCTCACGCCGGCCCGGCTGCATCAGGGTAACCCAAGGCGAGACCCCAGGTGCTGGAGGGGCTGCGGGCAAAGAGGGACACTCACTCACATCTTATGGGAATGTCCAGAGGTTCAAGGGTACTGGGAGGAAGTGCTCCGAAGCTTTGACAAACACTTCGACACAGAAATTCCGATTCCCGGCCTACACACTCCTCGGCCTCCCCAACGCCATCACGTTCCCTCTGAAATCGGTCAGAGGAAAGCAGATGGGGCTGGCGATGGGAGCGGCAACCCAACATATCCTGTCACTCCGGGGCACCTCCAGGAAACCTACACACACGGGATGGCTTCATCGCTTATGGTATGTTATGGGAATGGAGAAAATACAGGCCTCCCTCACCCAAACACAGGACACATTTCTGGACATCTGGCAGCCCTTAGTCTCCCTCCTTTCGGCGGAGTTCCACGAAATCACTTGCCCAAAATACCTTAGAGTACTTAGACTTCCGAGGGATTTTCAGGGGGAACCTAGCTCACCTACCTAGACGCTGCGTTCGTGCCAAACACGACGAACCGATGCCATCGCACTTACCACGCCGGAGAGGGGGAATTGCGGGTGGGACTGGGGAGGGCAAAGGGGGGGGTTGGAAGTTGGATGTTTGAAAGACTGGATTATTACTCGCTTCCGTGTGCAGGGCCTATTCGGCGCTGCAGGGCATGCACCAGGTAGCCTCCGGGGACCCTGCCGATGGGAGGAGGGGTAGTGGTTCGTGGCAAGGCGACTGCATGCTCGCCCGAGATGTTGATGTAACCTATGTCTACTGCGTTAAACTTTCAATAAAAGATTTAAACCAAAAAAAAAGTACAAACATTCAGTATATATAGAGTTCATTTCTTTTAAAAACAAACCATAAAATTAACATTTAGAGTCAATGACGCGGAAAAAAGGGAACTGATGTCATCACGCCGACGTGGGCCTATTATGGTGTCGGTGACATCAGCGGAGCCGCGCGCGATGCTGTGCTTCTGGGACGTCGTCGGCGCGAAGCTACAAAAACAATTTCCAAATGCTGCTGACGCAGGGGGATATTCACAAGGTGAGGAATCCACTGGCAGATGTATCCATCAGAAAGTTACGTACCTTCAGTAATGATGTATCTGGTAGAGACAGTCTAGCTGCAGATTTCTTAACTTGTGAATTCTCCCCAGGCATCTGACTGGATCTGGAACATTTTCAGCACTACCTCTGTGTGACAGTGTCATTGTGAGAAAGTGATGTCTTTCTGCATGGTAGCCCCCACTTTTTGCTGAACTGCTGATGTGCTCTAACTGTGTGTGCCCTGGGCTCTTGCTAATCAGGTGACCAGGGCCTATGTTCTTTCACTGAACCTGCATTCAAAACAAAATCCAACTGGCATCTCGGGCCACAGGTCAGCCCCTGGTAAATGGTACCAGAGGTACCAAGGGCACTGACCAGGGAAGACCTCAAGGGGCTGAAGCACTTATTGTGCAAACCTTAGAAGACCAGCGCCATTACACTCAAACACTGCCTTTCCATCACACAAATGTGAGGAATTTTTTTCTTAAGTTTAAGGTTTGCAAGGGATTCTGGGTAACAGAACCTGGTGAGAGGCACACAAATCTCACCATCCTTGATTCCCCTAGTGTCTACTTTAAACATTTTTACAGATTTCCCTATGTGCCGCCAGTACTAGGGCACAACATTCACAGGTAGGCACATCGCTAAAAACAAGTCTGTGCCTAGTGAGCTTTCTGCTGCCTCTGGTGGAGGGGGGAGTTTGTCCCGATATGCCCCTGAAGAAAGACTGGCTACTTTTTGGCGGGGTGGAGGCATTAGTATGCCAATTCTGGGACGCCCCTACACCTTGCATACAAAAAGCCAGCGTAATCGCTGACGCCTAGTGGGCTTTTTGCCCCCGGGTGCCCCATCTGAAAAGACTGGAATTTCACAGGGGGAAAGGGGGTAGACACAGGTGGCAGCATTGGCATGCCCTTTGGGCAGCCCCACCCTTAAGTAATTCAAATTGGAAAATAAATGTCCTTGGCGTATAGTGTGCTTTTCCCCCTCCCCCAGATTGGGGGGCTACTTCCCTGGGGGGCAGAAAGACTAATTTGTGCGGGGTGGGGGCATTGGCATGCCCCTTTTGAGCAGTCCACCTAATTTAAATTGCAAAAAAGAAATCCCTAGCGTCAAGTGGTTTTTTGCCCCTCTTGGGTGGAGGTGTGTGTGTGTGTGTGTGTGTGTGTGTGTGTGTGTGTGTGTGTGTGTGTGTGTGTGTGTGTGTGTGTGTGTGTGTGTGTGTGTGTGTGTGTGTGTGTGTGTGTGTGTGTGTGTGTGTGTGTGTGTGTGTGTGTGTGTGTGTGTGTGTGTGTGTGTGTGTGTGTGTGTGTGTGGAGGGGGGCTTGGGGTCGAAACTGGTGGCTACTGGGATCAGTAAGACTGAATTAGGGCAAATGCCCTTACGCAAGGGGCTGCTCCCCCCCTTCCTGGTGTCTAGTGGGTGAATCCCTGCTTAGGGATCGCCCTCCTGGGGATCCACAGGGGAGGTACGATTGGTAGGGGGAGATTATGGTACTGTGGAGTTCGTAATTACTAACTACCAGTACCATATTCTCTTAATGGCAGCACTGTGCTTACAATGTCTAAGAATTGACTTGGACACTGTAGGGGTACAGGGCTCACATACCTGTACCCTCACCACAGGTATAGAGCACCCAGCTAGGGGGTGGCTGATCTATACCAGGGCAGTGGGTTGTAGGCATGGCACACAGGGATGCGTGCCATGTCAACTCTTCACATTGTTCTGTACCAAGACACGCAGCCTGAAAAGGCAGTGTGTGAATGTAATGGTACAGGGCCTTTAAGGGCGGCACAATAAGTTCTGCAGCCCTTAGAGATCTTCCCTGGTCACAGTGCCCTGGGTACCCGTGGTACCATTTACCAGGGGCTGACCTGTGGCCAGAGATGCCAATTGGGTTTTGTTTTAATGCAGGTTTTGGAAAAAACATAGGCTCTGGGCATCTGATTGGCAGGAGTCCAGGGCACACTCCATCAAAACACATCAGCAGTTCAGCAAAAAATGGGGGCTACCATGCAGAAAGAGGGCACTTTCACAGTTTCCTAGCAAGGCACTTCATTCGTAGCAGTGTCCTGGTATGTTAAGTGTGGCAATCATTTAGTTCAATGTAAAGCTTGATTTAAGGCAAGGGGATCACTTAATGGAAGCAGGGAGGTAAGGGTAACAAAAAGAATCAGACAAGCTCTTTAATTACAGTCTAATGCACACAGAGCTACTACCTATTGGCTTCAGGTGGAGTAGGATACCGATGGGAACCTTGCATTTGAGGAAATGGCATCCGGGGATAAGACTGGAACATCTGTGTGAATGAAGGTAAAACACAGAAAAAGTAAACCTTAGATAACATATTACAATGTTTTAAAGAAGTCAACAAAAAGTCCAAAATAAACAACAAAAAATATAAAAATGGGACTTGGGGGGAGGAAGCTGTATAATCCAGACAACAGAACTGGTGTGATTAAGTAAAACTGATTCCTACAACCTTTTTCAAGACTCTAACCTCTGGGAGTCTGGAAGTAGACAGCAAAAGCAGAATTAGCAAATTAGAACCAGAGAGAGCAGGAATCCATGTTGAGGTTTTACTTTAGGAATGAAATGTGTTACTTACCTGTAACTGCAGTTATCCAGTATTGGTGTCTTTCATAGATTCACATGCTTGAATCATTCCCTGTCGATATGAGAGTCCCCGGTACATAAAGATAGTAATGTCCTATTAGACATATAGAGAAATAGGGCTTAGGAGCTCACCTTAGTAACATATCCTTGTCCTTTTGTAGAAAGGACCAAACTCTAGAGAAGAGCCAATTAGCTATCACCTCCCTCTGGAATCCTCCTGGAAGGAGCCTCAGTCCCTCAGATTTTCGGAAGCAACGTGCTAAACAAGTACATTACTGAGAGAATTAGATGAGTCCTTCTAGGGGAGGTTGCATGTGAATCTATGAAAGACACCAATACTGGACAACTGCAGCAGTTACATGTAAGTAATGCATTTCTTATCCAGTATTAGGGGTGTCTTTCATAGATTCACATGCCTGAATCAGAGTAGCAAGCAATGATGAGCACATTTCGGATGGTATAGAATATACAAATCAGATAATAGCATATCAAGTGACCAATAGAAACGAATATGCTACTTACCAGTATGCATCTGTTATTGGCATGTAGGGCTGCTGAATTCATATCTGTGCATAGATCGCCGCCTAGTGTTGGGTCCGGATGATCGCACATTGTTGTCCTGGAAGAGTCTTCGAAGTATCATGAGATGGGTGGCTCTTCCCCTGGACTACAGTGCGCATGGGCATCGACTCCATCCCCAGATTGTTTTTAGCCATTGTGGCTAAGATGGAGTGTAACACTGAGTGATGACCATGCTAAGAGTATTTGTGAGTGCTGCAGCCGCTACAGGCGCCGGGGAGGAGGGCGGGCGATATGAATGTCAGCAGCCCTACATGCCAAGAACAGATGCATACTGGTAAGTAGCATATTCGGTTCGAGGCATGTGGGCTGCTGAATTCATATCTGTGCATAGAATACATAGCAGTCCCTCCATTAGCGGAGGCCGCCTGTGCTAGCTACAGCAGTGTTTTTAGAACAGCCTGCCCTACAGCTGCCTGCTGTTTGGAGTGCACATCTACACAGTAGTGTTTTGTAAATGTGTGTGTGGTAGACCATGTGGCTGCTCTACATATGTCTTCCAAAGGAATATTTCCAAGGAAAGCCATGGAGGCCCCCAACCTCCGGGTGGAGTGGGCCCGTGGGGGGGATCGTTAGAGTGCGTTTGGCTTTCTGATAGCAGATCTGAATACACTTAAGGATCCACCTGGCTATACCAGCCTTGAAAATGGGATTGCCTTTGTGCTGTGGCGAAAAGGCAACAAATAGTTGTTTTGTCTTCCGAAAATCTTTGGTCCTATCAATGTAGTACATCAAGGCTTTCTTGATGTCAAGCGTGTGGAGCATTCTCTCCGCAACTGACTCAGGATTTTGGAAGAACACAGGCAGTTCTATAGTCTGATTGATATGGAACTGTGAAACCACCTTAGGGAGAAATTTAGGGTTAGTGCGAAGCACCACCCTGTTGGAGTGAATCTGTATGAATGGCTCTTGGATAGTTAGTGCCTGGAGTTCACCAACGCGTCGTAGTGACTTAATCGCTATCAGGAAAGCCACTTTCCATGTTAAGAACTGAATCTCACATGAATGCAGTGGCTCAAAAGGTGGACTCATCAGTCTTGTGAGGACCACATTCAGGTTCCATTCACGAGCTGTTGGGGTCCGGGGAGGAATGACTCGTTTGAGTCCTTCCAGAAAAGCTTTGATGGCAGGCACTCTGAAAAGGGAGAGATGCTGCCTGTTTTGGAGATAAGCAGCTATTGCGGATAAATGTATACGAATGGAAGCATAGGCCAGATTACATTTGTATAGATGTAACAGGTAACAAATGATGTTTTGAGTAGATGCGTCCAACGGGTTGATGTTGTGGTCTGCACAATAAATGACAAACCGCTTCCATTTTGCCGCATAGCATGCTCTGGTGGTGGGCTTCCTTGCCTCTCTGATGATGTCCATACAGTTTGGAGGCAAGTTGAGGTAGCCAAACTCTAAGACCTCAAGAGCCAGATCGCCAGGTTGAGCTGTTGCGGATCTGGATGCTGAATGTCGCCATGGCTCTGCGTCAAAAGCCTGGGTTTGAGGCGCAGCCTTTGATGCTGCACCACGGATAGTTCCAGAAACGGGGTGTACCATGGTTGGCGTGCCCACACTGGATCAACCAGGATGAGAGTCATCGAGTGTTGCTTCAGCTTGCGTGCCACCAGCGGTATTAGAGGTGCTGGGGGAAAAGCGTACGCAAACATGCCTGACCAGTTCACCCATATCGCATTGCCCTGCGACTGTGGGTGTGGAAACCTGGCGGCAAAGAATAGGCACTTGGCGTTTTCCTTTGTTGCGAACAGGTCTATCTCTGGATGACCCCACCGTTGGAAGTACGGGTGGAGTACTGATGGATGTATCTCCCACTCGTGCATCTGGTGGCTGTACCTGCTGAGCAGGTCCGCCATCTGATTGTCCTTGCCTGGGAGGTGTTCCGCCATGAGGAAGATGTTCCTTTGAATGGCCCACTTCCACTTGCTCTGAGCCAGATGAGACCACTGTGGAGAGTGTGTACCTCCCTGCTTCTGAATGTAGTACATAACCGTCATGTTGTCCGTCTGGATCAACACCACCTTGTTGCACAGATGTACTTTGAATGCTTTCATCGCCATGAAGATAGCCATCAGTTCTAGAACGTAGATGTGCATCTTCTTTTGCTGCGATGTCCATAGTCCCTGCACCGTGTAGTGGAGAACATGAGCTCCCCCAACCCTGGAGAGATGCGTCCGTCATCAGAATGATCTGTGGCACAGGCTCCTGGAACGGTCGTCCCCTGCAAAGGTTTTGTGGATTCCACCAATGCAGAGAGTTGTATGCACGACCGGTTACCAACACTAGGTCTTTCAACTGTCCGTGAGCCTGATTCCACTGACGTGCTAAGCACTCCTGAAGCGGACGCATATGTAGTCTCACGTGCGGGACTATGAAGATGCAGGAGGCCATCATGCCTATCAACTGCATGAACACTCGTGCATGAAGCGAGTGTTGAGGTCTGAATTTCTGTATCATTGATTGAATGCTGCTGATCCTCACTGAATTTGGCTGTGCTTTGGCTGCCAGAGTGTCTATTGTCGCACCCAGATACTGCCGTATGTGGGCGGGTTGCAGGTGGGAGTTTGGGTAATTCAGTGAGAATCCCAGATCGTGAAGAAGGTGAATGGTGTGGGACATGTGGGCGGCACACTGCTGGGCCGACTTCGCCCAGATAAGGGTAGACGTGAATGTTCTGTCTCCGTAGGTGTGCCGCCACAGTCGCCAGGCACTTTGTAAACACCCTGGGTGCCGTGGTCACTCCAAAAGGTAGGACCTTGAATTGGTAATGTTGATTTTGAATGGTGAATCTGAGGTATTTTCTGTGTGACGGGTGTAGCGGAATATGAAAATACGCATCCTTCAGATATAATATTGCGAGAAAATCTCCCTGACTGAGCAACGGTAGGACTTGCTGCAGTATTAGCATGTGAAAGTGCTCTGACAGAATGTACTGATTGAGGGGTCTGAGGTCCAGTATGGGATCAAGAAGTACAGAGAGTAAACTCCTGTGCCTCTTTCTTCCACAGGCACGAGCTCGATTGCTCCTTTTTGCAGCATGACTAGTACCTCCTGCTGCAATAAGTGCAAATGCTCTGTGGATATAGGACGGTGTCTTGGGGGTATGTTGGGTGGAGTGGATGTTCACTCCAGACAATAACCGTACTGGATAAGCTTTGTGACCCACCTGTCTGTGGTGAGGACTTCCAGACTTGCAGGAACTGTTGGAGTCTCCCCCCGACCGGTGTGGTATGGTCGGGGGGCAGTGACAAGGCGTCACTGTTTGTTAGTGGCGGAGGACCTGGAGCTGTTTCCACGACCTCTGCCCTTGGCGCTGTTTCCACGATAGCCACCTCTACTCTGTTTGGTATAGGTGGTTTGCGCGCCACCTTTATTGTACTGTGTTTGCTGGGACAGCTGGCCTCCGGAAACACCTCTACTGCTTGAGCGACGAAAAGAACCACCCCTGAACTGCTGGGACTGGAGAGCCCCAATAGACTTTGCAGTCAGTGTCCTTCTTGATTTTCTCCAAGGTGGTGTCCACCTCTGGACCAAATAAATGATCAGGGTTTACTGGCTGATTTAGAATGGTGGTCTGTATCTCTGGCTTGAACCCGGAGATTCTGAGCCAGGCATGTCGCCTGAACATGACACTAGTATTAACGGCTCTGGCCACGGTGTCTGCCTCGTCCAGTGCACATTTGATAGAAGCATTTGATATGAGCTTCCCTTCCTGTATGAGCATCTCAGCGGCCTCCTTATATTCATCTGGTAGGTGCTGTAACAGGGTCTCCAGTGTGTCGTAATGGGCCCCGTCATACCTGGCTAAGAGTGCCTGAGTGTTTGAAATGCAAAAGATATTGGGTGCTTGAGCAACCACCCTTTTCCCCGATGCCTCGAACACCTGAGATTCCTTATCTGGGGGAGGAGCATCACCCGTTGTTTGTGAATTAGCCCTCTTCCGGGCATTAGAAACAACAAGAGAGTCCAACGGCAAATGTCCCTTAACGCAAGTAGGGTCCACAGGCGCCGGTTGGTAATTCTTTTCAATCCTGGGGTTTATCACCCTGGCTCTAGTAGGCTCCTTAAATATCTCCCCAGCATGTTTCAAGACACCCTTCAGCATAGGCAGAGTCGTGACAGTCCTCTCTGAGGTGGAAAAGGTGTCGAACAGAAAGTACTTCAATAGGGTCAGCATGTAGCTGGACGTCATGATTCTTGGCTGCCCTTTCAATAAGTGCATTAAACGCCGCCGATACCTCAGTAGGCGATGTTTTTACAGTATACACATGAGTGTCTGGGGCTGTGTGTGGATCCCCAGGGTCAGCAGCATCTGCGCAGGGTTCATTAGTATCTTCTGGATCAGTGTCCACAGGATAGCTGTATTGCTCATTGTTACCTTCCCCAGTTTCTACATCCGAATAAGTGGGCGAGACATCTTGGCCACATGGAGACACAGGTTCTACAAGAACAGGTGTTGTAGTAGAATCCTTTTTCAGTGGGATTCTATACGACTCCATTGGCTGTTCCGGGGCGATCTTTCGTTTATAAATAGAAAGTCTGCCTGTATCGGCATCGATAAACTGTTCCTGTTGCTCTTTAAGCGAGGGTTGTCGATGCTTTGTGGCCGGGACCACAGTTGTGGGCTTCGGCCCCGTGGACACCTTGGGCGCTTCAACGGCCATTTTAGGGAAGAAGGCCTTCGGCACCACTTTCGGCGGCAGCGTGAAGTGGGTGGGCGCCGACGTCTTTTGAGGCTTATCGGCAGGCTTCGATGGTGGAGGATCCTTTGGTCTGACAGCCGAAGCCTTGTCCTTAATGCGCTTCAGTGATTCCGCCACCTGCTTCGAGAAGGAGGCGGACGGCTGCGTTGACTGGACTGAATCCTTAGAGGCACCGCTAGGCGTGGACTCTAGGGTTGTACCACTTTTAGCCTTGTCCGGTCGACGCGTAGGCTCGAGAACCTTCTGATCACAGAGTCCTTTGTCGCTGTCGACTGTCTTTGGCGCCGATTTCTTCGGGTCGATGTCCTTGACCTTTGCCTTCGGCGTGCCAGACTTTGGCTCGACGCCCTTTAGCGACCTCTTCGGGTCGATAACACTTACGCTTGGTCGGTGCCGACAGTTCAGAGGACTTCGAGCCTACCAAAGCAATACGCACTTTCGGTTTCGATTTCGCCTCAAGTGCTGTGGGTTGCGTAGACACCGAAACTTTCTCTTTCGGTTTTGATTTTGCAACTTGCGGCTCCTTAGACATGTCCGAAGCAGAGCTTGAAGGCGGGGCCGTAGAACTTAGTGGAAGATCTTGGGTAAGGCCCTGTGGCGATCCCTCGAGCCGAGCCGTATGAAGTGTTTTGGCCCCAGTATCAGTTTGTGGGCCTAGCTCCTCGCTCAAGCTATCTTCCATGGCCCCAAAGGCCCCATCGTCGTCTCCTACCTCGTCGAAGTCTTCCACATCGAGCATCTCAACATCAGCGTCGTAGCTGGAGTCTACCTCCGATGCGGGATCCGACAGGTTCTCTCGAACCTCCCGCTCTGCTCCCTAATCATCCCCGGCATCGAAGATGTTCACTGGTTCAGGTGCCGTCTGCTGGGCTTCCTTGCTCACAGTGGGCTGAAGTAGAATTGTCTTCTTGGATCGGAAACGGGAACAAGCCATACAGCTGGCTTCATCGTGATCCGGCGACAGGCACTTGTTGCACACCGGTTGGACGTCGATGTGGAGATATTTCGAGTTGCACACGGGACATCTCTTGAACGGGCTCCGTTCCATGATGGTTCGTCGATAAGGCCTCTGGCGTCGACCAGGCCTTCAGCGCCGAAAAGCATGCAGGTCTTCTGGATATCCGGCTCAGGAACTGAGGTGGAACAGAACTGGGCACCAATCGCAAGACAATACTGACGAAAAACTAAAGGCCTTTTGGCCAAAAGAAAGTCTGGGGATGGAGTTGATGCCCATGCGCACTGTAGTCCAGGGGAGGAGCCACCTATCTCGTGATACTGCGAAGACTCTTCCAGGACAACAATGTGCGATCATCCGGACCCAACACTAGGCGGCGATCTATGCACAGATATGAATTCAGCAGCCCACATGCCACACACACATATATACATACATACACACATACGTGTAT
This sequence comes from Lissotriton vulgaris, assembly GCF_964263255.1. Taxonomy (NCBI): domain Eukaryota; kingdom Metazoa; phylum Chordata; class Amphibia; order Caudata; family Salamandridae; genus Lissotriton; species Lissotriton vulgaris. Next base: position 769,507,321 of record NC_141685.1, on the reverse strand, counting down.
ATACATACATATACATATACATACACACACACACACACACATACATACACACACAGATACACACAGATACACACAGATACACACAGATACACACAGATACACACATATAGATACATACATATAGATACATACATATAGATACATACATATAGATACATACATATAGATACATACATATAGATACATACATATAGATACATACATATAGATACATACATATAGATACATACATATAGATACATACATATAGATATACACATACATACACATACATACACATACACATACATACATACACACATACACATACACATATATTTTTTTTTGACTGACGAAGCCTTGAGCGAAACGCGTCTGTCGGGGGGTGTTGGGGGTTTGGAAATAAATTCATCTTAATGATCACGACATCGGAGTGCTTGCCGTTTTTTCGAACATAACAGTTTGGGAGTGTGTGGCGATATATATACATACATACACATACACATATACATACATATACATATATACACATATATACATACATACATACATATATACACATACATATATACACACACATATATACACATACACATACATATATATACATACACACACACATATATATATATACATACACATATATACACATACATATATACATATATACACATACATGCATATATATACATACATATATACATATATACATATCGAATAGTTTACCTGTCGGTGTAGTTTTGCAGCTTGAAGATCTTTCTGGATTCACTGTGCTGTGCATATTCCGCGGTCTTGTGGTTGGGTCCGGATTCGTAGTCTTTTCTTTGTTATTTTTTGTAGCCCAGGTGGGCGTCGGCGTCACCCCTCCTAGGGTGCATTTCCGGTGACGTCGGCATGCTTCCTGCGGAAGCTCCCACTCTTGGGCGCCATCTTCGGATTCTTTTTTCCGTGTTTCTTTCGTCTCCAAAGTGATGGCAATGTTCTATTTAGGTGAAACTTTTTAACCGCTTTGTACTTAAAGTCCTTTCTACTTTTTTTTTTTTTTTTTTTGACCACTTCTTCCCTCTCCAGCCTCATCTTTCTGGCGGAGGTGGGTGGGTTCGCTAGTGAATCCAGAAAGATCTTCAAGCTGCAAAACTACACCGACAGGTAAGAAACTATTCGTTTTGCAGCGTGAATCTCTCGATTCACTATGCTGTGCATAGATTTTGTAGCAGTTTCTCATTTCTGTGGTGGCTGGGTGGAAGATGAGCGTTGGTTTTTGAATATGTGCTGGAGGACCTTTTGTCCAACTTGTGCTTCCTTGTTTATCTGAATATCCACGCAGTAGTGCTTCGTGAACTTTTGCACCGAAGCCCATGTTGCCGCCAGGCATATGTCTTGTATGGGTGCGTTAGCCAGGAAGGCTATTGTAGCACCCTTTTTCCTAGTGGAGTGGGCACGTGCCCCCTCTGCTAGTTCTTGCCCTGCCCTTTTGTGGCAGAGTTGAATTGTTTGCGCGATCCATCGTGCAATAGTATTTTTGGTTACTGCCTTTCCCATGAAACTGTTGGCGAATGACACAAAGAACTGTTTTGTCTTCCTGTGTCCCTTTGTCCTCTCGATGTAGTGCATGACCGCCCTTCTGGCGTCTAGGGTGTGCAGAGCTCGCTCTGCGCTAGTGGTTGGTTTTTGGAAAAAACACGATATCTGTTTGGACTGGTTCCTGTGGAATTTGGACACCACCTTTGGCATGAAGTGTGGGTCAGACCTCATCACAACCCTGTCATTGTGTATTTGTATGTAGGGTTCCTGTAGCTTTAGTGCTTGAAGCTCGCTTACTCTGCGTAAGGACGTTATTGCAACCAGGAAAGCTGTTTTCATAGTTAGCATTTTTAGTGAGGCCTTGTGAAGTGGTTCAAAGGGCTCCTTCATGAGTTCCGTTAGGACTAGGTTCAAGTTCCATGCCGGTGGCGGCACACGCTTGGGTGGTGCGATCCTCTTCGCTCCTTCCAGGAACCTCTTCACAACCGGTGATGTGAAGAAACTCCTGCCCATCTCACCCCTTGTGTAAGAGACTATCGCTGCCAAGTGGACTCTCAAGGAGGACGGGCTAAGGTTCTTTTCCAGTAAGTGCGTCAGGTATTTTAGCACTGTGGAGTCCTTCATTTTATTGTGAAGCCTTTCTTTCCTGCACCACATCGTGAATCTTTTCCACTTTGCCCCATAGCACTTCCGTGTGCTGGGCCTTCGTGCCTTCCGAATGACCCTGAGGGTGCTTTCTGGCAGTCTCAAATGTGCGAACTCTATGTCCTCAGCAGCCATGCCACTAGGCTCAGGCTCTCAGGGTCTGGGTGCAATACCTCTCCGTTGTGCATGGAGAGCAGGTCTTTTCTCCTGCCGAATCTGTGGGGTGCACTCTGTGTCATCTCCATGATCTGCGAGTACCATGTCTGCCTGGCCCACTGTGGCGCGACCAGTATCAGGGTCATGTTGCTCGCTCTGCACTTGCTCAGTACTCTGTGCATCAGTGGTATCGGGGGAAAAGCGTAAGCAAATGTCCCAGACCAATCTATCCATAGGGCATTCCCAAGGGACCCCTCTTCGGGTTGTCTGGATGCGAAGTTTAGGCATTTTGCATTCTGGCGTGTTGCAAACCGGTCCACTGATGGCGTTCCCCACCTGTTGAACAACCACCTCGTCTCCTGAGCATGGAGCTCCCACTTGTGGGATGCCGATGTCTGTCTGCTGAGCCAGTCTGCTTGAATGTTCTCCTTCCCTGGTAGGTGTATGGCTAGCAGGTCTATCCTGAGGGGGATGGCCCATCTCCATATCTCCTGCGCCAGTGTTGAAAGTGTGGTTGACTGTGTTCCACCCTGCTTGTTGATGTAGAACATCGCTGTGGTGTTGTCTGTCTGTAGCAACACCTTGTGCTTGTACAGTCTTGTTTGGAAGGCTTTTAGTGCAAGGAAGATAGTCTTCAATTCTAGGTAATTGATGTGCTTTGTCGCATCTGTTGGTGTCCACAGTCCCCTCACTTTGAGTTCCTCCATGTGAGCGCCCCATCCCTTCAGGGATGCGTCTGTGGTGATGGTCACTGTTGGTGTTGGGGGCGTTAGAGGCTTTCCCCTGGTTATGTTCTCCATGGTCCACCATGTCATCTCCTTCTGCACTGCGTGCGTCACAACCACTAGATACTCCCAACTGCCTGAAGCCTGTGACCATTGTTCCTGGAGCCATTCTTGGATGGGTCTCATGTGAAGTAGTACATTCGGTACAAGGTGGATGCATGATGCCATCATCCCCAAGATCTTGCTCGCAGTCCTCACTGTCCGAGCATGTCCCCTCCGGTAGAGGCAAGTTTCCCTCACCAGAGCCCTTGCTCTCTTCTAGCTGGGGAACACCTTGCCCTGTAAGGTGTTGATCTGTGCCCCCAGGAAGATCTTCACTCGTTCCGGCTCCATTGACTATTTCTTCCAATGGATGGAGAACCCCAGGTTTATTAGTGTGCTCGTCACTGTATGTGCGTGTTGCTTGCATTTCTGGTAAGAGTTTGCTTTCACCAACCAGTCGTCCAGGTAAGGGTATACGTGTATTCCCTGCCTTCGTAGGTGCACTGCGACTGCCGCGAGGCACTTTGTGAAGACCCTCGGTGCTGATTTTAGCCCGAAGGCTAGTGTAGTGAACTGGTAGTGGCTTTCTCAGATCGTGAACCTGAGCATATGCTTGTGCTTTACGTTCATTGGGATGTGCAGCTAGGCGTCCTTGAGGTCTATCGTGACCATGAAGTCTCCGATCTGCAATTGCGGTAGCACCTCTTGCAGGGAGGTCATTTTGAATTTTTGTGTTCTTATGAATTTGTTGAGGAACCTCAGGTCCAGAATGGGTCTCATTGTCTCGTCTATCTTTGGTACGAGGAAGCACGTTGAGTATATTCCCTTGTATCTTTCCTTGAAGGGAACGCATTCTAAAGCCTGCTTTTGTAGGAGTTCTTTTGCTTCTTCCTGAAGCCGCTCTAGCAGATTGTTTGCTAGTGGCTTTCTGTTTGGTTTCCTGCTTGTTGGCCTCCCTTCCAACTCTATGCAGTATCCGAATTGGATGATGTTGAGGATCCATTTGTCTGATGTGATTTCTCTCCATTCCTGGAGGTAGAATCTTAATCTTCCACCCAATGGTGTTATGTGGTGGTAGGTGTCCGGTTTGTCTTGACCCCTTTGTACGTGCTGCCCCCTGGGATCTTTTCTGTGGGCGGGCACACGGATCTTTTTGAAGTCATTTAGAGGCGGGCTGCTGGCCCCCTCTTTTATGCTGTCCTCGTCCATTTCCTC